>NC_136854.1:43353801-43436301 GCF_951799975.1 Gobius niger
TTACTGACTGTATTTGATCGTGTAGTTACTGACTGTATTTGATCGTTTAGTTACTGGCTGTATTTGATCGTGTAGTTACTGACTGTATTTGGATCGTGTAGTTACTGACTGTATTTGGATCGTGTAGTTACTGACTGTATTTGGATCGTGTAGTTACTGACTGTATTTGATCGTGTAGTTACTGACTGTATTTGATCGTGTAGTTACTGACTGTATTTGATCGTGTAGTTACTGACTGTATTTGATCGTGTAGTTACTGACTGTATTTGATCGTGTAATTACTGACTGTATTTGATCGTGTAGTTACTGACTGTATTTGGATCGTGTAGTTACTGACTGTATTTGATCGTGTAGTTACTGACTGTATTTGGATCGTGTAGTCACTGACTGTATTTGATCGTGTAGTTACTGACTGTATTTGATCGTGTAATTACTGACTGTATTTGATCGTGTAGTTACTGACTGTATTTGATCGTGTAATTACTGACTGTATTTGATCGTGTAGTTACTGACTGTATTTGATCGTGTAGTTACTGACTGTATTTGATCGTGTAGTTACTGACTGTATTTGATCGTGTAGTTACTGACTGTATTTGATCGTGTAGTTACTGACTGTATTTGATCGTGTAGTTACTGACTGTATTTGATCGTGTAGTTACTGACTGTATTTGATCGTGTAATTACTGACTGTATTAGATCGTGTAGTTACTGACTGTATTTGGATCGTGTAGTTACTGACTGTATTTGATCGTGTAGTTACTGACTGTATTTGGATCGTGTATTTGATCGTGTAGTTACTGACTGTATTTGATCGTGTAGTTACTGACTGTATTTGATCGTGTAGTTACTGACTGTATTTGATCGTGTAGTTACTGACTGTATTTGGATCGTGTAGTTACTGACTGTATTTGATTGTGTAGTTACTGGCTGTATTTGATCGTGTAGTTACTGACTGTATTAGATCGTGTAGTTACTGACTGTATTTGATTGTGTAGTTACTGACTGTATTTGATCGTGTAGTTACTGACTGTATTTGATTGTGTAGTTACTGACTGTATTAGATCGTGTAGTTACTGACTGTATTTGATTGTGTAGTTACTGACTGTGTTTGATCGTGTAGTTACTGACTGTATTTGATGTGTAGTTACTGACTGTATTAGATCGTGTAGTTACTGACTGTATTTGATCGTGTAGTTACTGGACTGTATTTGATCGTGTAGTTACTGACTGTATTTGATCGTGT
Source organism: Gobius niger (assembly GCF_951799975.1). Lineage (NCBI taxonomy): Eukaryota > Metazoa > Chordata > Actinopteri > Gobiiformes > Gobiidae > Gobius > Gobius niger. The sequence goes on from NC_136854.1 coordinate 43,355,045, forward strand.
AGTTACTGACTGTATTTGATCGTGTAGTTACTGACTGTATTTGGATCGTGTAGTTACTGACTGTATTTGATTGTGTAGTTACTGACTGTATTAGATCGTGTAGTTACTGACTGTATTTGATTGTGTAGTTACTGACTGTGTTTGATCGTGTAGTTACTGACTGTATTTGATTGTGTAGTTACTGACTGTATTAGATCGTGTAGTTACTGACTGTATTTGATTGTGTAGTTACTGACTGTATTTAATCGTGTAGTTACTGACTGTATTTGGATCGTGTAGTTACTGACTGTATTTGATCGTGTAGTTACTGACTGTATTTGATCGTGTAGTTACTGACTGTATTTGATCGTGTAGTTACTGACTGTATTTGATCGTGTAGTTACTGACTGTATTTGGATCGTGTAGTTACTGACTGTATTTGATCGTGTAGTTACTGACTGTATTTGATCGTGTAGTTACTGACTGTATTTGATCGTGTAGTTACTGACTGTATTTGATCGTGTAGTTACTGACTGTATTTGATCGTGTAGTTACTGACTGTATTTGATCGTGTAGTTACTGACTGTATTTGATCGTGTAGTTACTGACTGTATTTGATCGTGTAGTTACTGACTGTATTTGATCGTGTAGTTACTGACTGTATTTGATCGTGTAGTTACTGACTGTATTTGATCGTGTAGTTACTGACTGTATTTGGATCGTGTAGTTACTGACTGTATTTGATCGTGTAGTTACTGACTGTATTTGATCGTGTAGTTACTGACTGTATTTGATCGTGTAGTTACTGACTGTATTTGATCGTGTAGTTACTGACTGTATTTGATCGTGTAGTCACTGACTGTATTGGATCGTGTAGTTACTGACTGTATTTGATCGTGTAGTTACTGACTGTATTTGATCGTGTAGTTACTGACTGTATTTGATCGTGTAGTTACTGACTGTATTTGATTGTGTAGTTACTGACTGTATTTGATCGTGTAGTTACTGACTGTATTTGGATCGTGTAGTTACTGACTGTATTAGATCGTGTAGTTACTGACTGTATTTGATTGTGTAGTTACTGACTGTGTTTGATCGTGTAGTTACTGACTGTATTTGATCGTGTAGTTACTGACAGTGTTTGATCGTGTAGTTACTGACTGTATTTGGATCGTGTAGTTACTGACTGTATTTGATCGTGTAGTTACTGACTGTATTTGATCGTGTAGTTACTGACTGTATTTGATCGTGTAGTTACTGACAGTGTTTGATCGTGTAGTTACTGACTGTATTTGGATCGTGTAGTTACTGACTGTATTTGATCGTGTAGTTACTGACTGTATTTGGATCGTGTAGTTACTGACAGTGTTTGATCGTGTAGTTACTGACAGTGTTTGATCGTGTAGTTACTGACTGTATTTGGATCGTGTAGTTACTGACTGTATTTGATCGTGTAGTTACTGACTGTATTTGGATCGTGTAGTTACTGACTGTATTTGATCGTGTAGTTACTGACTGTATTTGGATCGTGTAGTTACTGACTGTATTTGGATCGTGTAGTTACTGACAGTGTTTGATCGTGTAGTTACTGACTGTATTTGGATCGTGTAGTTACTGACAGTGTTTGATCGTGTAGTTACTGACTGTATTTGGATCGTGTAGTTACTGACTGTATTTGATCGTGTAGTTACTGACAGTGTTTGATCGTGTAGTTACTGACTGTATTTGGATCGTGTAGTTACTGACTGTATTTGGATCGTGTAGTTACTGACTGTATTTGATCGTGTAGTTACTGACTGTATTTGATCGTGTAGTTACTGACAGTGTTTGATCGTGTAGTTACTGACTGTATTTGGATCGTGTAGTTACTGACTGTATTTGATCGTGTAGTTACTGACAGTGTTTGATCGTGTAGTTACTGACTGTATTTGATCGTGTAGTTACTGACTGTATTTGGATCGTGTAGTTACTGACAGTGTTTGATCGTGTAGTTACTGACAGTGTTTGATCGTGTAGTTACTGACTGTGTTTGATCGTGTAGTTACTGACTGTATTTGATCGTGTAGTTACTGACTGTGTTTGATCGTGTAGTTACTGACTGTATTTGGATCGTGTAGTTACTGACAGTATTTGGATCGTGTAGTTACTGACTGTGTTTGATCGTGTAGTTACTGACTGTATTTGATCGTGTAGTTACTGACTGTATTTTGATCGTGTAGTTACTGACTGTATTTGGATCGTGTAGTTACTGACTGTATTTGATCGTGTAGTTACTGACTGTATTTGATCGTGTAGTTACTGACTGTATTTGATCGTGTAGTTACTGACTGTATTTGATCGTGTAGTTACTGACTGTATTTGGATCGTGTAGTTACTGACTGTATTTGGATCGTGTAGTTACTGACAGTGTTTGATCGTGTAGTTACTGACTGTGTTTGATCGTGTAGTTACTGACTGTATTTGATCGTGTAGTTACTGACTGTGTTTGATCGTGTAGTTACTGACTGTATTTGATCGTGTAGTTACTGACTGTGTTTGATCGTGTAGTTACTGACTGTATTTGATCGTGTAGTTACTGACTGTATTTGATCGTGTAGTTACTGACTGTATTTGATCGTGTAGTTACTGACTGTATTTGATCGTGTAGTTACTGACTGTATTTGATCGTGTAGTTACTGACTGTATTTGATCGTGTAGTTACTGACTGTATTTGATCGTGTAGTTACTGACTGTATTTGATCGTGTAGTTACTGACTGTGTTTGATCGTGTAGTTACTGACTGTATTTGATCGTGTAGTTACTGACTGTATTTGGATCGTGTAGTTACTGACTGTATTTGGATCGTGTAGTCACTGACTGTATTTGATCGTGTAGTTACTGACTGTATTTGATCGTGTAGTTACTGACTGTATTTGATCGTGTAGTTATTGACTGTATTTGATCGTGTAGTTACTGACTGTATTTGATCGTGTAGTTACTGACTGTATTTGGATCGTGTAGTTACTGACTGTATTTGGATCGTGTAGTTACTGACTGTATTTGGATCGTGTAGTTACTGACTGTATTAGATCGTGTAGTTACTGACTGTATTTGATCGTGTAGTTACTGACTGTATTTGATCGTGTAGTTACTGACTGTATTTGATCGTGTAGTTACTGACTGTATTTGATCGTGTAGTTACTGACTGTATTTGATCGTGTAGTTACTGACTGTATTTGATCGTGTAGTTACTGACTGTATTGATCGTGTAGTTACTGACTGTATTTGGATCGTGTAGTCACTGACTGTATTTGATCGTGTAGTTACTGACTGTATTTGATCGTGTAGTTACTGACTGTATTTGATCGTGTAGTTACTGACTGTATTTGATCGTGTAGTTACTGACTGTATTTGATCGTGTAGTTACTGACTGTATTTGATCGTGTAGTTACTGACTGTATTTGATCGTGTAGTTACTGACTGTATTTGATCGTGTAGTTACTGACTGTATTTGATCGTGTAGTTACTGACTGTATTTGGATCGTGTAGTTACTGACTGTATTTGGATCGTGTAGTCACTGACTGTATTTGATCGTGTAGTTACTCACTGTATTTGGATCGTGTAGTTACTGACTGTATTTGATCGTGTAGTTACTGACTGTATTTGATCGTGTAGTTATTGACTGTATTTGATCGTGTAGTTACTGACTGTATTTGATCGTGTAGTTACTGACTGTATTTGGATCGTGTAGTTACTGACTGTATTTGATCGTGTAGTTACTGACTGTATTTGATCGTGTAGTTACTGACTGTATTTGATCGTGTAGTTACTGACTGTATTTGATCGTGTAGTTACTGACTGTATTTGATCGTGTAGTTACTGACTGTATTTGATTGTGTAGTTACTGACTGTATTTGATCGTGTAGTTACTGACTGTATTTGATCGTGTAGTTACTGACTGTATTTGATTGTGTAGTTACTGACTGTATTTGGATCGTGTAGTTACTGACTGTATTTGATTGTGTAGTCACTGACTGTATTTGATCGTGTAGTTACTGACTGTATTTGGATCGTGTAGTTACTGACTGTATTTGATTGTGTAGTTACTGACTGTATTAGATCGTGTAGTTACTGACTGTATTTGATCGTGTAGTTACTGACTGTATTTGATCGTGTAGTTACTGACTGTATTTGATCGTGTAGTTACTGACTGTATTTGATTGTGTAGTTCACTGACTGTATTTGATCGTGTAGTTACTGACTGTATTTGATCGTGTAGTTACTGACTGTATTTGATCGTGTAGTTACTGACTGTATTTGATCGTGTAGTTACTGACTGTATTTGATCGTGTAGTTACTGACTGTATTTGATCGTGTAGTTACTGACTGTATTTGATCGTGTAGTTACTGACTGTATTTGATCGTGTAGTTACTGGACTGTATTTGATCGTGTAGTTACTGACTGTATTTGATCGTGTAGTTACTGACTGTATTTGATCGTGTAGTTACTGACTGTATTTGATCGTGTAGTCACTGACTGTATTGGATCGTGTAGTTACTGACTGTATTTGATCGTGTAGTTCCTGACTGTATTTGATCGTGTAGTTACTGACTGTATTTGGATCGTGTAGTTACTGACTGTATTTGATCGTGTAGTTACTGACTGTATTTGATCGTGTAGTTACTGACTGTATTTGATCGTGTAGTTACTGACTGTATTTGATCGTGTAGTTACGGACTGTATTTGGATCGTGTAGTTACTGACTGTATTAGATCGTGTAGTTACTGACTGTATTTGATTGTGTAGTTACTGACTGTATTAGATCGTGTAGTTACTGACTGTATTTGATCGTGTAGTTACTGACTGTATTTGATCGTGTAGTTACTGACTGTATTTGGATCGTGTAGTTACTGACTGTATTTGATCGTGTAGTTACTGACTGTATTTGATCGTGTAGTTACGGACTGTATTTGGATCGTGTAGTTACTGACTGTATTAGATCGTGTAGTTACTGACTGTATTTGATTGTGTAGTTACTGACTGTATTAGATCGTGTAGTTACTGACTGTGTTTGATCGTGTAGTTACTGACTGTATTTGATTGTGTAGTTACTGACTGTATTTGATCGTGTAGTTACTGACTGTATTTGGATCGTGTAGTTACTGACTGTATTAGATCGTGTAGTTACTGACTGTATTTGATTGTGTAGTTACTGACTGTATTAGATCGTGTAGTTACTGACTGTATTTGATCGTGTAGTTACTGACTGTATTTGATCGTGTAGTTACTGACTGTATTTGATCGTGTAGTTACTGACTGTATTTGATCGTGTAGTTACTGACTGTATTTGATCGTGTAGTCACTGACTGTATTTGATCGTGTAGTTACTGACTGTGTTTGATCGTGTAGTTACTGACTGTATTTGATCGTGTAGTTACTGACAGTGTTTGATCGTGTAGTTACTGACTGTATTTGGATCGTGTAGTTACTGACTGTATTTGATCGTGTAGTTACTGACTGTATTTGATCGTGTAGTTACTGACTGTATTTGATCGTGTAGTTACTGACAGTGTTTGATCGTGTAGTTACTGACTGTATTTGGATCGTGTAGTTACTGACTGTATTTGATCGTGTAGTTACTGACTGTATTTGGATCGTGTAGTTACTGACAGTGTTTGATCGTGTAGTTACTGACTGTATTTGATCGTGTAGTTACTGACTGTATTTGGATCGTGTAGTTACTGACTGTATTTGATCGTGTAGTTACTGACTGTATTTGGATCGTGTAGTTACTGACTGTATTTGATCGTGTAGTTACTGACTGTATTTGATCGTGTAGTTACTGACTGTATTTGATTGTGTAGTTACTGACTGTATTTGATCGTGTAGTTACTGACTGTATTTGGATCGTGTAGTTACTGACTGTATAGATCGTGTAGTTACTGACTGTATTTGATTGTGTAGTTACTGACTGTATTAGATCGTGTAGTTACTGACTGTATTTGATCGTGTAGTTACTGACTGTATTTGATCGTGTAGTTACTGACTGTATTTGATCGTGTAGTTACTGACTGTATTTGATCGTGTAGTTACTGACTGTATTTGATCGTGTAGTTACTGACTGTATTTGATCGTGTAGTCACTGACTGTATTTGATCGTGTAGTTACTGACTGTGTTTGATCGTGTAGTTACTGACTGTATTTGATCGTGTAGTTACTGACAGTGTTTGATCGTGTAGTTACTGACTGTATTTGGATCGTGTAGTTACTGACTGTATTTGATCGTGTAGTTACTGACTGTATTTGATCGTGTAGTTACTGACTGTATTTGATCGTGTAGTTACTGACAGTGTTTGATCGTGTAGTTACTGACTGTATTTGGATCGTGTAGTTACTGACTGTATTTGATCGTGTAGTTACTGACTGTATTTGGATCGTGTAGTTACTGACAGTGTTTGATCGTGTAGTTACTGACAGTGTTTGATCGTGTAGTTACTGACTGTATTTGGATCGTGTAGTTACTGACTGTATTTGATCGTGTAGTTACTGACTGTATTTGGATCGTGTAGTTACTGACTGTATTTGATCGTGTAGTTACTGACTGTATTTGGATCGTGTAGTTACTGACTGTATTTGGATCGTGTAGTTACTGACAGTGTTTGATCGTGTAGTTACTGACTGTATTTGGATCGTGTAGTTACTGACAGTGTTTGATCGTGTAGTTACTGACAGTGTTTGATCGTGTAGTTACTGACTGTATTTGGATCGTGTAGTTACTGACTGTATTTGATCGTGTAGTTACTGACTGTATTTGGATCGTGTAGTTACTGACTGTATTTGATCGTGTAGTTACTGACTGTATTTGGATCGTGTAGTTACTGACTGTATTTGGATCGTGTAGTTACTGACAGTGTTTGATCGTGTAGTTACTGACTGTATTTGGATCGTGTAGTTACTGACAGTGTTTGATCGTGTAGTTACTGACTGTATTTGGATCGTGTAGTTACTGACTGTATTTGATCGTGTAGTTACTGACAGTGTTTGATCGTGTAGTTACTGACTGTATTTGATCGTGTAGTTACTGACAGTGTTTGATCGTGTAGTTACTGACTGTATTTGATCGTGTAGTTACTGACTGTATTTGATCGTGTAGTTACTGACTGTATTTGATCGTGTAGTTACTGACTGTATTTGGATCGTGTAGTTACTGACTGTATTTGATCGTGTAGTTACTGACTGTATTTGATCGTGTCGTTACTGACTGTATTTGATCGTGTAGTTACTGACTGTATTTGATCGTGTAGTTACTGACTGTATTTGATCGTGTAGTCACTGACTGTATTTGATCGTGTCGTTACTGACTGTATTTGGATCGTGTAGTTACTGACTGTATTTGATCGTGTAGTTACTGACTGTATTTGATCGTGTAGTTACTGACTGTATTTGATCGTGTAGTCACTGACTGTATTTGATCGTGTAGTCACTGACTGTATTTGATCGTGTAGTTACTGACTGTGTTTGATCGTGTAGTTACTGACTGTATTTGATCTTGTAGTTACTGACTGTATTTGATCGTGTAGTTACTGACTGTGTTTGATCGTGTAGTTACTGACTGTATTTGGATCGTGTAGTTACTGACTGTATTTGGATCGTGTAGTTACTGACTGTATTTGGATCGTGTAGTTACTGACTGTATTTGATCGTGTAGTTACTGACTGTATTTGATCGTGTAGTTACTGACTGTATTTGATCATGTAGTTACTGACTGTATTTGATCGTATAGTTACTGACTGTATTTGATCGTGTAGTTACTGACTGTATTTGATCGTGTAGTTACTGACTGTATTTGATCATGTAGTTACTGACTGTATTTGATCGTATAGTTACTGACTGTATTTGATCGTGTAGTTACTGACTGTATTTGGATCGTGTAGTTACTGACTGTGTTTGATCGTGTCGTTACTGACTGTATTTGATCGTGTAGTTACTGACTGTATTTGATCGTATAGTTACTGACTGTATTTGATCGTGTAGTTACTGACTGTATTTGGATCGTGTAGTTACTGACTGTATTTGGATCGTGTAGTTACTGACTGTATTTGATCGTGTAGTTACTGACTGTGTTTGATCGTGTCGTTACTGACTGTATTTGGATCGTGTAGTTACTGACTGTGTTTGATCGTGTAGTTACTGACAGTATTTGATCGTATAGTTACTGACTGTATTTGATCGTGTAGTTACTGACTGTATTTGATCGTGTAGTTACTGACTGTATTTGATCATGTAGTTACTGACTGTATTTGATCGTATAGTTACTGACTGTATTTGATCGTGTAGTTACTGACTGTATTTGGATCGTGTAGTTACTGACTGTATTTGATCATGTAGTTACTGACTGTATTTGATCGTATAGTTACTGACTGTATTTGATCGTGTAGTTACTGACTGTATTTGGATCGTGTAGTTACTGACTGTATTAGATCGTGTAGTTACTGACTGTATTTGATCGTGTAGTTACTGACTGTATTTGGATCGTGTAGTTACTGACTGTGTTTGATCGTGTAGTTACTGACTGTATTTGGATCGTGTAGTTACTGACTGTATTTGATCGTGTAGTTACTGACTGTGTTTGATCGTGTCGTTACTGACTGTATTTGGATCGTGTAGTTACTGACTGTGTTTGATCGTGTAGTTACTGACAGTATTTGATCGTATAGTTACTGACTGTATTTGATCGTGTAGTTACTGACTGTATTTGATCGTGTAGTTACTGACTGTATTTGATCGTGTAGTTACTGACTGTATTTGATCGTGTAGTTACTGACTGTATTGGATCGTGTAGTTACTGACTGTATTTGGATCGTGTAGTTACTGACTGTGTATTTGTCCACAGCGGGAGCGCGGTGGGGCTCATCATCTTCGTCCTGGGAGTGGGGACTCTTCTGCCCTGGAACTTCTTCATCACAGCCACTCAGGTTTGTCTTGTTCAGAACAGCGTCATTTACAAAAAGACTGTATTTAAAGGAACAGGCCACTGTTTTTCCACACTGAGATATGTTCTTACCTGAGCTGTGACGAGTTCTTTAGGACCTGTCTGATCTTCAGTCACGTAAACACAGCGCAGACGGCGTTAGCATTTAGCCTCTCCCTCTCTCCTCTATAGCTCCAAAACAGGTCAAGATAGAAGCTACCAAGCTCTTCCACGTTTTCCCTATTTAAATATGGTTACGTGAAGTGTTCCACTACAAAGAATAATTACACACAATTAAACAATGTGGATTTTCTAAGCGGATAAAAGGGGGGACTATATTGTAAGGCGGAATAATACCAGGAGTAATTCGAAATCCGCGCAGTAATCTTCACTTTACTGTGCGGATGCCAAATTACTCCTGGTATGTGCTGTGTTTACGTGACTGAAGATCAGACAGGTCCTAAAGAACTCGTCAAAGCTCAGGTAAGAACATATCTCAGTATGTAAAAACGGTGGCCTGTTCCTTTAAGTGACATGATCTTTACTTGTGGAGGATTCGTGTTGAACTTTTTTCTTGTACACTATTAGACACTATTAGTAGTTACACTTAGAAACATAATACATTTCTTTGCTTAAAAAGGAAACCGCAATTGTGCATAAACCGTCCTGCTGTAAAACGTGAGCTGCATTTACTTACAGAAGTCTCATCGTGACACAGTAATGGAAGCTCAAAAGGAGTCACTGAAGAAAGGAAATTCAAAGGGGAAACTCGGAAAATTAGAATATTGTTAAAAAGTGCATTTATTTCTGTTATTCAACTTAAGGGGAGACACTACAGGCAAAACTCAATTTTTTCAGTTTTCAGGTTTTGGGCCAAATCTGTCTCTGAACATATAAGCTTTCACCCGGAAACAGAAAATATCCCTAATCTTCACAATAACATGTTTAAATATTGCGCTGATTCAATGTTCCCCCATAGACTTATATGGGAGAACACAATTTCAAGCGCCTTTTTCTCAAAACACATTTTTCTGTCATTGTGGCGACACTATGTCCACGTCAGTCGGACCTAAAGACTTCACATTTTCCAATATTTGGAAGATTTTTTCAGAGGGATTTTTTATTATTTAATCCCTAAGCTCCATTTATTGAGTTTTGAATGTCAAAAAATAAGGCGATTTCTTTTTTTTTTTTTACAAATTTTTCCACTAAAAAACAGCTTATTTTAAAACTAAACAAGAAATCCTAAATCCCCTCTGAGAAAGTCTTGGTAACTCATTCATCAATAAAATGAAACCATAACTTTGAATGTAGCTCTGTCCATTATTCAGATTTCGTCGCCGAAAAGATGGGAAATTTGGGGCATTTTTAGGCATAAACACCTTGTTCTTATATGAAAAGATAAAATGACAGAAAACTTGCCATGTATTTTTCTCACATTTATGCCAGAGTTATGCCAGCTCTCAGCCAATCAGAGTGCGGCTCTTTGAATTGGTACATATTTCCCATAAACTGTAACAGTCTTTAAGAAGCTTGACCAATAATCCAAACATAGTCCTACAGACCCTGTTTCCCATCTCCACACGCATGAATGAGAGTCCGTATCTCCCTCCTTTTCGAGGCGGCGTTTAAAGGGCGGATCAGAGGAGGGGGCTCAGTGGGCAGGGCCCCCCACACACACACACTCCAGCATTAAAAATAAAACAACCTAATTCTGTCCCAGTCAGAGCAGAACAGCACAAAATGTCAGTTTATTTAACCTCTCAACTCCCGCCTGAACCGAGAGGATCTTTTTCCTCAGATTTTTTTTCCATCATTTTTTTGTTGGGTATTCAACTCATTTTTGTCACTTTTTTGTCATTTTTTTGTCATTTTTTCATCATTTTTATTATCACATTTTGGTCACATTTTTGTCATTTTTTCGGTCATTTTTTGTCACATTTCTGTCATTTTTTTGTCCATTTTTTTAATCAGATTTTTGTCACATTTTGTCCTTGTTTTGTCATTTTTTGGTCATTTTTTTGTCCAATTTTATCATATTTTTGTCATTTTTTTTGTCACATTTTGCCACATTGTGGACATTTTTTTTGTCATTTTTTGTCACATTTCTGTCATTTTTTCATCAATTTTTTTATCAAAGTTTTGTCATTTTTTGGTCACATTTTTAAAAAATTTCTGTCAAATTTGTATCACATTTTGTCACATTTTTTTGTGTGTGTCATTTTTCCATCAATTTTTCGTCACTTTTTTGTCAATGTTTTCTCACTTTTTTGTCACATTTCCATCACTGTTTTTGTCTCAGTTTTGTCGCTATTTTCACACCTTTTTCCCCAGAAGCTTTTGGATTGGGGTAAAGCCAAACTGGAGAAAATGTGCTCGGTTCAGGTGGGAGTTAAGGGGTTAATATACATTTATTTCAATCTCGGTGAGGAGTAAAACCATTAAATCTAATACAATTATTGCAAAGAAAAAAGCATAAAGTTATAGTTTGTTGTGATTAAATATAACAGTCACATTATATTTAATCACTAAACTTCTTCCCCTGGATCTCGCGAATGGTCGGTGCCTTTGTGGCTCTTCAAAGGATCAAGGTTGAAAAGTTCGGCTCTTGGCCTCTGACTAGTCGGCCACCCCTGGTATAGCCTTTATTTGTTATAATTTTGATTTTTATGTCTCTCCCAAATTAAAAATCTCATGAAATTCGAATATTTTGAAAAGCCATAATCATCAAAATTATAACAAACAAAGACTTGACATATCTCACTTTGCACATAATGAGTCTACATCATGCATTAGTTTCACAGTTTAAGTTGAATTACAGAAATAAATAAACCTTTGAACGATATTCTAATTTTCCGAGTTTCACCTGTATTTGCGTCGACCCCTGTGACACTCGAGCATTTCACATTTTTATTCCCGTCTCACAATTTGCATCACATTGATAGAGTTACCATAAAAATATGCAAAGTTCAAGTATTTTCATACCCGGGCTCACGTGAGCGTGTACCTGTGTATGAAGTACATTTTCCTTTTACAATTACATTTTCATCCATACACTCAGTAACAGACCTGACAATCTGCAGTATTCACATGGGAGGAGCTTGTTTAACATCAAATATTGTCACAAGCTTAGAAAGATTACTGTACATTGTTTGAGTTATGCGTCTAGATACAAGTTCGCCATTTCATACTCACTACTGCCACCTCAGGTCATACGTGTAACTGCAGCTTCTATATTAAAGGGATATTTCAGGATGTTTGACACAGGGCCTCATTTCCTCGTTATCCAGAGTGTTGCTGATTTATGGAGATATTTTTTTGTAATTCAAGCAGTTCTTATGTTTGAAGAGTTTCGTGGCGCTAGGCTAGTGCAAGGCTAGCACAGTTCTATGGTATCAGCTAGCCTGCATTAACCCCTTACCTCCCACCTGAACCGAGCACATTCTCTCCAGTTTGGCTTTAACCCAGTCCAAAAGCTTCTGGAAAAAAGCTGTGAAAATAGCAACAAAACTGAGATGCAAACAATGATGGCAATGTGACAAAAAAGTGAGAAAAAAAAGACAAAAATGTGACAAAAAATGACAAAAAAAATGACAAAAAATTGACAAAAAAGTTACAAAAATGAGTTTAATACCCAACAAAAAAATGATGGAAAAAAATCTGATGACTTGAGGAAAAAGATCCTCTTCTAACACCAGACTAACCATATAAATGTCTGTGTCCATAGAATAATGTCTGGAATATAACTGACCTGCATCACATGAATGATCGCAGTTGAAGACACATTTTTTCAGGAAAGCCTTCGATACATAGCCACCGACTCGACTGCTGTTTTTATGTGTTTTTGTATTTATTTTTGTCTACTATGATTCTTGTTTTTATCCTGGAAAGCGCTCTGGGCACCTTCTGGTTGTTGTTGGGCGCTATACAAATAAAATTTGATTGATTGATTGATTGATTGATCGCATTTTGAGGGACTATTTTCTAGCAGATCACTCCGCCGCTGCGTAGCTTATACAACCACGAAGCTGATGCTGCTCAAATATAAGGTATTTTAACCCCGTAACTCCCACCTGAACCGAGCACATTTTCTCCAGTTTGGCTTTACCCCAGTGCAAAAGCTTCTGGAAAAAAACTGTGAAAATAGCGACAAAAAAGTGAGAAAACATTGACAAAAATGTGACAAAAATGTGACAAAAATGTGACAAAAATGTGACAAAATGTGACAAAAAAAATACAAAAAATGGATTAAAAAAAGGACGAAAAAAAGGACCAAAATTTGATACAAATTTAACAAAAAAAATACAAAAAATTTACAGAAAATGACAAAAATGTGATTAAAAAAATTGACCAAAAAATGACAAAAAAGTTACAAAAATGAATTGAACGCCCAACAAAAAAATGATGGAAATAAAAAATCTGATGACGTGAGGGAAAAGATCCTCTCGGTTCAGGCGGGAGTTAAGGGGTTAAATGCAAAATGGTTAAAATTACTCTGAAGTGATTTGCCTCAGGTGCTCTGTGGAGCGGGTCACCCTGTTTTTAATGCAGGCTAGCTGATACCATAGACATGCACTATCCTAGCGCCACGAAACTCTTCAAATATAAGAACTGCATGAATTACAAAAAAAATATCTCCAGAAATCAGCAACACTCTGGATAACTAGGAAATGGGACCCTATGTCAAAAATCCTGAAATATCCCTTTACGTGCAGGATTTTAGAGGCAGTTTTGACACCTTTGCTAAAATGTTTGTCATCTTGAATCACAAAACAGAAGAAAAATGTTCATTTATTCCTTTTTATTTGAGCTGAAACATCCGAAACATCCCCATAGTCGTAATACCTCAGCTTTTTCCCGATGCCGCACAGGTATTGTTTAACGGCGACTCCTGCCTGACGACTTTAAAGTGTCTCATGTGTGCCACAACTAACTGGACATTTCATCACCTCTTTTCCAGTACTTTAACGGCCGACTGACCGAGAAACACAACTCCAGCTCCAACTCTTCGGCGGCTCCTGTTAAAAACTATAACTACGACAGCTGGATGGCCCTGCTCTCTCAGCTGCCTCTGCTGCTCTTCACGCTGCTCAACTCCTGCCTCTACCAACAGTGAGTGCAGACACACACACACACACACACCTGCAGGGACACACACACACCTGCAGGGACACACTACTGCCCTGGTTAGAAAAGTTAAGATACAGATTAAAGAGGGGGTGTTCTGCTTTTTCCAGTCCCACAGCACCAGTCTATATCACACTACAATGATGACAAACCTTCTGTTGGTCTGTAAATGCAGTAAATTAGAATAACTGCCTTGTATAAAATGTCTCTCTCAAAATGGCTGCCGTGAATGTCTTGAAATAGGCCTCTGTCTCTTTAAGAACCTCTGAGCCGATCACGTTTTCTCCAGTTTGGTATTTGCACAAATGTAAAAAAGCTTCTTGAAAATCAAAATAGTGACAAAAATTTGACGAGAAAGGCACGAAAATTACAACAAAAGAGACAAAAGTCACAAAAGAGCCACAGAAAAATGCGCCAACAACGCAGGGAAAAAGATCCATTTAGATCAGTTCTGTAGGTCTTAGCTTTCAAATGAGGCGTTATACGTAACTGGCCTTTTAGATATGGGCAAAACCGATGAAAAAATCTGAGAGAAAATGCACTTGGAGAAGGTGGGGGTTGAGAGATTTGGTATTACCCAAATCTAAAAGCGTCTTGAAAAAAGTGGCAAAATGTGGCAAAAATTTGATGAAAAAAAGATCAGTTTAGATGCATTTTGTAGGTCTTAGCTTTCAAATGAGGCGTTACTCTGGCCTACAGGGTGTGTAAACTTAAAGAGGAGCCATTCGATCAAAAATCCATCAAAAAAATGACAAAAATCCATCAAAAAAAAGACAAAAATCCAGCAAAAAAGTGACAAAAATCCATCAAAAAAATGACAAAAATCCCTCAAAAAAATGACAAAAATCCAGCAAAAAAGTGACAAAAATCCATCAAAAAAAAGACAAAAATCCAGCAAAAAAGTGACAAAAATCCCAAAATAAAAAAAATGTGGGGAAAAAATTAGAAAAAAAAAAAATTTGAAATTTTTTTGAAAAAACAAATTGAAAAAACAAATGATAATCGATTTTTTGCGATTATGCTAATTTTGTAATCGTTTACTGTTGTAATCGAAATCGTAATCGAATTTCGATTAATTGCACAGCCCTACCTCGAGAGCACAGCAACAGGGTTACATAAAGATAGATAATGGCCTTTCCCATTAATTGTGGGCCGGTGTTGAGGTATAACGGGCCTTATCTCGATCTGACTGGCCCAACCGGCCCAGGAAAACTCCCGAATCTGCCGATGGCCGGTCCAGCCCTGTCTGCAACTTTTTGATCGCTGCGCAAAATCCCACGTGTAGCACCAGTATGCTAATGCTAATGCTAATGCTAACGGCAGGAAGAAAAGAAAAACAACACTTTCCTTCCACATTTTCCCGCCATTCCTCGACATTAATGACGCCGCTTTGTTCCTTTGTGCTCAGCGTGAGAGAGCGAGTGCGCGTGAGCCTCAGCCTGGTCTCCATCCTGCTCCTGTTCACCCTCACCGCGGCCCTGGTCCAGGTCCACATGAGCCCGGGCGCCTTCTTCAGCGTCACCATGGCGACCATCTGGTTCATCAACAGTGAGTGAGAAACAAACGCACGTCACGTAGATGTAATGTTGGGCTCGCAGATTCAATAACACGCAGAAGATTATCCTTTAAACGTCGCCAACCATGGATTAGATTGATATATGTACAAGTAAAAGACTGAGTATTTTGTATTACCCAGTTTGAGTCCCGGACCATTTTGCCTTCGTCTGTCCAATAAAAAGTACTGTTGCACTTTTTTTCAATACCAGTACTTTAACGATACTTGCGTTTTGATACCGATACTAAAATATTTGAACCAGAAAACAGAACAATAATCTGCAAGAAGATCTGCAAATTTACAATATCGGGTTCATCTCCCTCCAATGTCAAGAAATGTCAGAAAAATTGAATAATTTGGGGGGGAAATTGTGGAAAAAATGTTGAAAAGTTGGGAATAAGTTGGGGGGGAAATGGGGAAAATTGTGCAAAAATCTTGGAAAATAACAAATAAGCAAAAATGAGGGGAAAAATTTGGAAAAGGAGAAACAAATAAGGCAAAAACTGGAAAAATATGGGCGGAAATTTGAAGAAAAAAAACGTGAAAATAGGGATAATAATAGTAATAACAAATGAGCAAAAATGAGGGGAAAAATTTGGAAAAGGAGAAACAAATGGGGCAAAAACTGGAAAAATATGGGCGGAAATTAGAAGAAAAAAAACGTGAAAATAGGGATAATAATAGTAATAACAAATGAGCAAAAATGAGGGGAAAAATTTGGAAAAGGAGAAACAAATGGGGCAAAAACTGGAAAAATATGGGCGGAAATTAGAAGAAAAAAAACGGGAAAATAGGGATAATAATAGTAACAACAAAGGAGCAAAAATGAGAGGGGGAATTGGGAAAAGGAGAAAAAAAATGGGGCAAAAATAATAAGAAATAATTGTGTTAAGAAAATGGGGGGGGAAATGGGTGGTGGTCCCTGGACCCAAACCACAGTACTTGGATCCTAAAAAAAAATCCTGCTTAACGGGACCCAGCCCACAGAGTTATCGTCTGGTCAAATGCTGATATATTTCCCTTGTGCCTCTGCTCTCCCAGTGTCCAGCGCGGTGCTCCAGAGCAGCCTGTTCGGTTTGGTGGGGCTGTTTCCTCCTCGTTACAGCACCTTCTTCATGAGCGGGCAGGGGCTGGCCGGGATCTTCGCTGCCGTGGCCATGCTGCTCTCCATCCTCAGTCAGTAACAACAGTATCATACCTGTATAAGTGCGCATCAGCCATGAAGTAACCCCGTCATATTATCTCAAATGTGTCGAAACTGTGACTTATCAAACGCGTGGACAAATGTTGAAACCCTGGGGCCTCATTTATGAAGCACAAAATGAGGCCAAAACTTTGCGTAGGTGTTTTTTATAGAAAACAAACTGAGGCGTGAAACATTGCGCTCCCCAACTATGTGCACTGTTCAGAAACACTGCTGATCACCAAGGTTGTGCAAAACATACGACTTAAAGAGGGGGTGTTCTGCTTCTTTCAGTCCCATAGCACCAGTCTATATCACACTACAATGATGACAAACCTTCTGTTGGTCTGTAAATGCAGTAACTTAGAATAACTGCCTTGTATAAAATGTCTCTCTCAAAATGGCTGTAGTGAATGTCTTGAAATAGGCCTCTGTCTCTTTAAGAACCTCTGAGCCTTTAGACACGCCCCCTCCACACGCTGTCTGTGGCATCAGTGGGGAGGGGGTTCTGCTGAGGAGCAGTGGTTGGTTACTCGGCTGTTGACGAAAGCTCGGAGGCGTCTCCAGGAGGTGGGGGCGTTCCTAGGAGGACTCAGGCAAACCTATCCCTAAAATGGCCGCCATCAGAGTTTTTACAGATTACTCAGAAATACGTGAATGTGCCAAGGCAACACTTCAGCCATGTTTTTAATGAGGGAGTGACAGAATAGAACAGAAACAGAACAGAAAGCTTGAAAAAGTCGATTTTGCATAATACCCCCCCTTTAAAGGTCAGCTCACACTATATGACTTTTATGCCCGATTTTGCTCCAATTCTCAGTGACCAGACACTGAGGCAGTGACACAGAGTCGGGCCTTGTAGTGTGGGGGGTCAGGACTGGATCGTGTAGTGTGAGCGGCAGAAAGACGTGACTAGACTTCAGTCACAGGAAATCAAACATGTTTGATTTTTAAGCCCAATTTCGGACGCAGAGGAGAAATGTGGGTGATTTTAACGCTCTTTTCTGTGAACACACAGAAAAGAGCGGCCAATGACGGAGTGAAATAAAGACAGAAAAACCATCTCATTTCTCTGTCAAACCAGCGGCACAAGCAAGTCATTTCACATCCACAGCTCCACACGAAACAGCACAACTTTATATCAGCAAAAGTTCATGAGAAATACCTTTTCAAGCTACATTTCAACCACGAGCAGAGTTTAGCGGCACTTACTGAGTTTGGAGACGAACTCACTTTTTTTTTTTTTTTTTTTTTTTTTTTTTTTTTTTCTCTATTTTTCCTGTTTTCCTCAATTTCTTCTATTTTCTCACCCCTAATTTTCCACAATTTACCCAATTTTTTGTTGAAAGGGGGGGTATTATGCAAAATGGACTTTTTCAAGCTTTCCATCATGTTATTCTGTCACTCCCTCATTAAAAACATGGCTGAAGTGTTGCCTTGGCACATTCACGTATTTCTGAGTAATCTGTAAAAACTCTGATGGCGGCCATTTTAGGGATAGGTTTGCCTGAGTCCTCCTAGGAACGCCCCCACCTCCTGGAGACGCCTCCGAGCTTTCGCCACCAGCCGAGTAACCAACCACTGCTCCTCAGCAGAACCCAGCAGAAAAATACCACTGTCAATCAGTTGTCTTTTATTTTCATCCTGAGTAGAGATATTGCTACATTTGTAGTACTGCACAGTTCTACTTTGGTATTCAAAATGGCCGCCAAAACAACAAAGGTCACATGACTGAAAGGCATGTATAAAAATAGATTTGGTCCTTGATGTGAAAAAGGTTCCCCACCCCAGTTGTCCACACTACGTAACACTGTCCTGTATTGGCTCCTGACCTCCTTTTGTGTCTCCAGATTCTACCGCACAGACTAACTAAAGCGTGATAAACACTTCCTGTCGTCTAGGTAACGCGGAGAGCAGCTCGGCCGCCCTGGGATACTTCATAACCCCGTGTGTGGCCACGTTTGCGACTCTGTTCTTCTACCTGCTCCTGCCCCACCTGGTCAGCGACGCAAAGAGACGACACTTTTACAGACGTCATTTGTGCTGAGCGATAATGTGAACGACTGTGGTGCTTTTTGCAGGAGTTTGCTCGTTTTTACATGAGCCGAAGTGCGGACCACGAGACGGCGAGGTCGAAGGAGCTTCTCGAAACCGCAGGTCGGTTGGATCACACTTTATATTTTGCAAAACTGCAGTTGTGCTCATCAAAATTCCATGCTAGGTGGACAGACATTGAACTCTCAATATTGAAGGATCCGCCAATCCATGCTGTCCTAGCTCATACAAATCTGGACAAATATATCGAAACTATTACAAACCCTTGGATTAAAACACAATTGAAAATATGGCGTAAAGTCAAAGGAGAATATAAACTGGATGACAAAATACAGATCATGCAGTGGTGTGCGTTTGACCCTGGGTTCTGTCCCAACAAGATAGAGATTCAAACACTGGATTTCAAAGGGTGTGACGACATTTTATTCACTCACTCCAGTGTTAATTTCGTCGACTAAAATATTGAGTCTTAATTTTAGTCAAAGTGATATTTTTGACGACTAAAATTGGACTAAAACTAAATTAAAAGTTGTTCATGAGACTAAAACTGTGACTAAAATGTCCAGATATTTTAGTCGACTAAAATAAGACTAAATAAAAATGAAAAGGAGAGACTAAAATCATCCAAACTTGTATTGAGCGTCTGAAAGAGCCTCAGATCATGTAAATTCTCTGTTAAAGGATCAGGTCTGAGCTTTGTTCATGTGGAGCAGCTCCATGAAGCAGAGGAACAACATTAAATATGATTAGAATGAATGTTATAAACATAAATTCATCTTAAATTTAGTCGACTAAATTTACTTGCAATTTTAGTCGACTAAAACTAGACTAAAATTGAAGATATTTTTTTGACTAAAACTAGACTAAAATCGAATTACATTTTCGTCAAAAGACTAAGACTAAAACTAAAATAAAATATGTTGTCAAAATTAACACTGACTCACTCATAATGGGAATATAAAAGATTTTGATAGTTTAAAGAGTGATTTTAAGCTCAACAATCTTGATTTTTTTTTAGATATCTTCAATTGCGTAATTATTTCCAGCAGAATGTTACCTCCAAAACTGAGATGGATGACCCAATTTTGACAATTTTTCTGAAAGCTTATAAAAATGCTATAGTGAAAGGTGTTATTGGCAAGTTTTATAAAGGGTTTTTTAACAAAGAGGTCTCGCTCTACGGACTACATCAAAGAAAAATGGGAAAATGAAGGACATTTTTCAATATCTAATGAAGAATGGTTTGATGTAGCGCAGCGGTTAGCACTCTCGCTTCACAGCTAGAAGGTCCGGGTTCGATTCCCATCAGGGACGGGGCCTTTCTGTGTGGAGTTTGTATGTTCTCCCCGTGTCTGCGTAGGTTTCCTCCGGGTACTCCGGTTTCCCCTACCACTAAAAACATGTACAATAGGCCAGGATGAATGATGTGTGTGTGTGAATGCATGGTGGTGTCAGAGGGTCCGTTGGCGCAGACGTGTGTCGTCGCGAAAGCGCCTCTGACAGTCTCCCCCAGGGGAAACTGAAGCTACAAACGTAGTTACCACCACCGAGTATGGAGTGAATGTACAATTGTCTCATGTAAAGCGCTTTGTGACTATATGTCTGTGAAAGGCGCTATATAAATAAAGATCTTCTTCTTCTTCTTCTATTTGAATCCTCTTGGAAATGCACAAATTCCCATAAATGGCGAGAGTTTAGCTGGAAGTGTTTGGTCCACTTTTGGTCCACTCTGGCACAGGCACAGCCAAGTGTTGGAGGTTGTGTGGGGCCCGGGAAGCAGGGCATTGGCATATATTTTGGGAATGTCCAAAGATTAAACCCTTTTGGCTTGAATTTCATGAAGCTCTAACTAATATATTTAGGATCAATAACAAACCACTACAGTTTCCCACCATTTTTTTCCACAAATTTTGACAATATGCATGGACATGAGGATAAATACCTGTGTAGTATTTTGACAGTAGCAGCCAAAAAGATCTCCCCAAACCTGTTCTCAAATGCAGTTTTCTCATGTTCTGTATGTAGTGTGTTTAAATATTGTTATTTCTTACAGGAGTGAAGGCCAAAGAGCTGGAGGCCGGCGTCGCGATGAAGATGGAGGGAGATGGTCAGAGACTGTCTGTGATCGCCGTGTTTAAAAAGGTGCTAATATTTGACTGCATAAAACTTTAAATGAATAGGCCAGCGTTTTTACATACTGAGATATGTTCTTACCTAACCTTAGCCGAGTTAATATATCCCCGTCTGGTCTTTGTCCGTGCGCTCTGTCAGGCAAACGGAGCCTCTCCCACATGTCATATAGCTCCAAAAAAGCTCACGATAGAAGCTACCAAGCTCTTCCACGTGTTCCCTATTTAAATAAAGTTACGTGAAGTGTTTTCATGCCAAGTATATTTACACAGAAATGTAACATGTGGATTTTATAAGCAAATAAAAAGGGGTACTATATTGTGAGGCGTAATGATACGAGGAGCACAACGTCCGCGCAGTAACTCCTAAAGACTTCCCCCGCTCACTTCCGTCAATAGAAGCTGACACCGACACATCGAAATCTGCGCAGTAATCTTCACTTTACTGCGCGGATGCCAAATTACTCCTGGTATTATTACGCCTTACAATATAGTCCCCCCTTTTATCCGCTTAGAAAATCCACATTGTTTAATTGTGTGTAATTATACTTTGTAGTGGAACACTTCACGTAACCATATTTAAATAGGGAAAACGTGGAAGAGCTTGGTAGCTTCTATCTTGACCTGTTTTGGAGCTATAGAGGAGAGAGGGAGAGGCTAAATGCTAACGCCGTCTGCGCTGTGTTTACGTGACTGAAGATCAGACAGGTCCTAAAGAACTCGTCACAGCTCAGGTAAGAACATATCTCAGTGTGGAAAAACGGTGGCCTGTTCCTTTAAAGGGGCTGGAAGGAGGTTCGCCATTTTATACTCACTACTGCCACCTCAGGCCATGTGTGTAACTGCACCTTCTATATTAAAGGGGCTGGAAGCAAGTTCGCCATTTTATACTCACTACTGCCACCTCAGGCCATATGTGTAACTGCACCTTCTATATTAAGCTCGTGCATGACGGCAATTCGGGCCGAAGTGACACATTTTTGAGTGACCGTACAGGATTTTAGAGGCAGTTGTGGCGAACAGGTCTGAGCTCATTCTACACACTAGGACATGGCTGGAACATGTAGGGGGAGGAAAATACTTAATTTTAACATTTTTAAACTCTTTATAGTCCCTTTAAGCTCGTGCATGACGGCAATTCGGGCCGAAGTGACACATTTTTGAGTGACCGTACAGGATTTTAGAGGCAGTTGTGGTGAACAGGTCTGAGCTCATTCTACACATTAGGACATGGCTGGAACATTTAGGGGGAGGAAAATGCTTAATTTTAACATTTTTAAATTCCTTATAGTCCCTTTAATGACAAAAGGGCAGAAAAAACATTTTTAACCTTTTTTTTTTCTCTTTTTTTTCAAAAAGATGTTTTCCCCCAATTTTTATTTTCCAAATTCTTAAACTTTTTCTTCATTTTTTTCAAGTTTTTTCCTTCATATTTTCTTCGTTTTTTTTCAACTTGTGTTTCACTTGAATATACAGATTTTATATTTCTTTTCGGTACCTGATTTCAATACTTTAAATTTTTCCATACCAGTAATACCTTTTTTTTTCTCGATACCAAACTGGTATCGTTTAACAGTATGGATGTGTAGCCGAACATAATCATCGTATTGTTGAAAATGAAAGACTAATATGCTGCTTATCATTTTACCTGTGTTCAAATGTGTGAATCAGACTTAACACTGTCTTGTGTCTGTTCTGCTTCCGTCTGATGCTCAGATCTGGATCATGGCTCTGAGCGTCTCCTGTGTGTTCGCTGTGACTCTGTCCGTGTTCCCCGTCATCACTGTTCGCGTTCAGACGGTTTACGAAAACGAGGCCTGGGGTGAGTCCGGGAGGGTGTCGAGAATGTGCCAGAGAGTTTATCTGAATCAACAAACGCTAAGAACCTTTGTGACTTCTCTGGTGTTTCCCCACAGCCAAAGTGTTCACCTGCGTCTGCTGCTTCATCGTGTTCAACGTCATGGACCTGGTGGGACGCAGCGCCCCCTCCCTCGTCCAGTGGGTGAGTGGGAAAAACATGTACTATAGGGAGGCACCGATTCCACTTTTTCTAAAACCGATACGAGTACATTGATTTAAGTACTCGCCGATACCAAATACCGATACAAGTACAAGGCATTTTCTTCAACAGGCTTTTTGAAGTGAAGACGGTTTATAGACTTTTTCCACAGCAGATTGGTTTGTAATTAGTTAATTTACTCATTTACATTTCCTTGAGTAAAGTAGAAGAGAAGTTATATCAGAATTGAACAGATATTATTATTGCTCTGTCCATCACAGACAGAACAGCTCATGTCCTAAAGCTCCTCAATGCTTGTGCGTTATTCATTTATGTATTTTTATTTAACAATAGTATTGAGATGTTACTCATTACTGAAGTTAAATGGTCTCTTTTCTCTTTTACTTCAGCTCCGTGTGTTTGTAGTAACTTATCCAGTAGCTTCAGCATTTTCATTGTTCTGCTGCAGCTCATTTTGGCTCATATAAACATCCTGTGTGTCTTTATTTTGGATTTTCTGAGGACTTTTTAGTCGCTGGGTTAGTTTTCCAGATGAATAAACCCCTGGGCATAAAACGGCTTAAGACTCTGCAGAACTGTTAGCCACAAGTTAGCGGCTAGTTTAGCAACAATAGCATCATTAGCCTGTATGTTGTAAACACTGCAGACGCTGCAGCACGAACAACATTAAGCTCTGGTTAAATCCAGCTCAGACTCTGGTTTAGAGAGCGCAGTCTGTAATAAAGTCAGCTCTATGTGGATTATTGTGTTTACACTAAACTATTCTACAGTTTGTTGCTATTTCTCGCCGGCCGCACGTCAAGTGGTATCGGGATCACATGAATGAGTACGAGTATAAGTACAAGCATGTGGTATCGGCCCGATCCTGGTGTCGGTGCATTCCTAATATTTACTTTTTTATTTATTGGTTTATTTGGTCGGGACAGTGCATGTTAATGAACATACATGGGGCTCATGCATGTAAACAAGCCACACCGGATTGTAGCCTTATCCGTCGTCCCCCATGTGCGCTCTCTAACACACTCGCATTCATCCCGGCCTATTGTACATGTTTTTAGCGGTAGGGGAAACCTTAAGGAAACCTACGCAGACACGGGGAGAACATGCAAACTCCACACAGGTCCAAGTGGGAATCGAACCCAGGACCTTCTAGTTGTGAAGCACGAGCGCTAACCACCAGTGTTAATCTTGACAACATATTTTAATTTAGTTTTAGTCTTAGTCTTTTGACGAAAATGTAATTCAATTTTAGTCTAGTTTTAGACGACTAAAATTGCAAGTTAATTTCGTCGACTAAAATATTTAGTCTTAATTTTAGTCAAAGTGATATTTTTGTGACTAAAATTGGACTAAAACTAAATTAAAAGTTTCTCATGAGACTAAAACTGTGACTAAAATGTCCAGATATTTTAGTCGACTAAAATCAGACTAAATAAAAATGAAAAGGAGAGACTAAAATCATCCAAACTTGTATTGAGCGTCTGAAAGAGCCTCAGATTATGTTAAAGGATCAGCTCTGAGCTTTGTTCATGTGGAGCAGAAACATGAAGCAGAGGAACAACATTAAATATGATTAGAATCAATATTATCAATGCAAAGTCCAATAAATTAGTCTTAAATTTAGTCGACCAGTGTTAATCTTGACAACATATTTTAATTTAGTCTTGGTCTTTTGACGAAAATGTAATTCGATTTTAGTCAAGTTTTAGTCGACTAGATTTAAGACTAATTTAGTCGACTTTGCATTGATAATATTCATTATAATCATGTTTAATGTTGTTCCTCTGCTTCATGGAGCTGCTCCACATGAACAAAGCTCAGAGCTGATCCTTTAAACATGATCTGAGGCTCTTTCAGACGCTCAATACAAGTTTGGATGATTTTAGTCTCTCCTTTTCATTTTTATTTAGTCTGATTTTAGTCGACTCAAATATCTGGACATTTTAGTCACAGTTTTAGTCTCATGAGAAACTTTTAATTTAGTTTTAGTCCAATTTTAGTCACAAAAATATCACTTTGACTAAAATTAAGACTAAATATTTTAGTCGACGAAATTAACACTGCTAACCACTGTGCTACCGTGCCGCCCAGATATATTCTTCAAGTTTATGAGGTTTTATACCGTGTGTTTTTACAGCTTTTTTGTCCTCTTAACCCCCGCCAGAACCGACCCCTTTTTCTCCCAGTTTGGCTTTACCCAGATCGAAAAAGCTACTTGAAAAAAGCGACAAAAATGTGACGAAAACGCAATAAGAAAGTGCCAAAAAGTGATGAAAAAAAAAGTCTAAAAAAGGTACGCTGTGACAACGTGAGCAAAAAGATCAAATTTGTAACACCTCTTCATCATTCTCTTCCACTTTGTTGGAGTTATGATCTAAAAGGAGCTGAAACAACATATACTATAGTTAAACTTCCTGGATCAACATGAGGCCCCTTCCTCCCCTCTGCCCTTCGCTTCTTCATCTTCCTCTGTCGGTTATTTTTGCACCTGTGATGAAGGGCTGAGCTTTCAAACAGAACAAAAGGTCAAGAAAGCATTTACAGGGTTCATACGACCGCGGAGGGCGCCGTGTAAACAGGAAGAGCATTTCAGAAGCTTCATGCTGCCGTTCAAAGTTCCGTAACTCACACATGCGTCTGTCCCGTTCTGTTTCAGCCCAGGAAGCAGAGCCGCCTGTTCCCCGCGGCGGTTTTCTCCCGGGTGGTGTTCGTGCCTCTGCTCATGATGTGCAACGTCCCCGGCTCTAAAGTCCACGTCCTGTTCAGGCACGACGCCCTCTTCGTCCTGCTGATGGCGCTCTTCTCCTTCACCAACGGGTACCTGGCGTCGCTCTGCATGGCCTACGCCCCACAGTGAGTCCAGAGCATTTGGGTGTCATTTTAAAAGTGCTGATTTAGTCGCTCATTACTCGCTGACTTACCACGTGGCTGTAATGTGTTGTTTATATCCTGATCTCTTATTATGTCAGCGCCCTCTGCTGGACACGTGCTGAATTCTTTCAGTTTTTTTCATATTTTGGTGGAGGATGCTGGAGTGAGCGTTCTGGTTATTATTATTTTTTTATAACTCCGCACAGGAGTATTTTTACATAATGAAGAGGACGTTTCAGGCTGGATTAAAGGTCCTATATCCTGCTCTTTTAGCCATTCCAAAGTTAAGTATAGGCATGTATATGATATATTGTACCTCTACCATTATGGAGCACTCATTTTTGTGATAAATATCAGTGTTTTCTGGAGGTGTTTTTCAAACCCGGAAGACACGACGCTTCGATTCAGTTAACTCCGCCCCCTCTCTCCGCGCATACTTTACCGTAATATAAATAAACAGCAATAAGTGAAGTTACTTCACGATGCAGTTATACGGAGTTGATATCTGCAACACAGCTTCATAAATGGCTAACACACACAAGCTAATATGCTAACACACAAACACACATTTTTTTTGATGGATTTTTGTCACTTTTTTGCTGGATTTTTGTCACTTTTTGCTGGATTTTTGTCTTTTTTTGCTGGATTTTTGTCACTTTTTGCTGGATTTTTGTCATTTTTTTGCTGGATTTTTTTCACTTTTTTGCTGGATTTTTGTCACTTTTTTGATGGATTTTTTTCACTTTTTTGATGGATTTTTGTCACTTTTTTGATGGATTTTTGTCACTTTTTTGATGGATTTTTGTCTTTTTTTGATGGATTTTTGTCACTTTTTGCTGGATTTTTGTCACTTTTTGCTGGATTTTTGTCACTTTTTGCTGGATTTTTGTCATTTTTTTGATGGATTTTTTTCACTTTTTTGCTGGATTTTTGTCACTTTTTTGATGGATTTTTTTCACTTTTTTGATGGATTTTTTTCACTTTTTTGATGGATTTTTGTCACTTTTTTGATGGATTTTTGTCTTTTTTTGATGGATTTGTGTCACTTTTTTGATGGATTTTGTCACTTTTTTGCTGGATTTTTGTCACTTTTTTTGATGGATTTTTTTAAAGGCAACAAATAATCGTTTGAATAATCGTGATTTCAATTATGACAGAAATAATCGTGATTATTATTTTTTCAATAATCGAGCAGCCCTACTGGATATGTTGAAACTTCTACAACACCTTTAGTTCTTTTGCTTCTTCAGGTGGTATTCAGGGTCGTCAGCAATTGTAGACTTAATACGTTATTATTCGAGATTATTTCATTTATACTTCAGTAATGAGTTTTAGATATTGTTTTATGTTTAACACCACGTTTAGGAGATCAGTTTAGACCCATTTTAGTAGGGATGCACCGATACCACTTTTTCTAAAACCGATACGAGTACGAGTACTTGGATTTAAGTACTCGCCGATACCGAATACCGATACGAGCACAAGGCATTTTCTTCAACGTTCTTACTTGTTTCACAGCAGATTGGTTTGTAATTAGCAAATTTACTCATTTTCATTTCCTTTAAGTAAAGTCGGCGACACATTTAAGAGCAGTTATATTAGAATTGTGCTGATGCCATTTATTTTTATTTTCATTCAATATAATTTTTAATTTTTATTGCACTGTCCATCATAGACAGAAAAGCCCATGTCCAAAAGCTCCTAATGCCTGTGCTTTATTCATTTATGTATTTTTTTTTTAACAATAGTATTGAGATGTTACTTAAATGGTCTCTTTTCGTCTTTACTTCAGCTCCGTGTGGATTTTCTCGTGTGTTTTGTAGCAACTTAGCGAGAAGCTACAGCGTTTTCATTGTTCTGCTGCAGCTCATTTTCGCTCAATATGGACATGCTGTATGTCTTTACGTTGGATTTTCTGAGGACTTTTTAGTCGCTGGGTTAGTTTTTCAGAAGAATAAACCCCTGGTCATAAAACGGCGTCAGAATGGCCAAAAACTGCGCTAGCCGCGAGTTAGCAACGTTAGCCTGTATGTTGTAAACACTGCAGACGCTGCAGCTCTAACAACATGAAGCTCTGGTTAAATCCAGCACAGACTCTGATTTAGAGAGCGCAGTCTGTAATAAAGTCAGCTCTATGTGGAATATTGTATTTCCACTAAAGAATTCTCCAGTTTGTTGCTATTTTCTCTCCTCAGCTGAGAGGTGCGCCTCGTAGGTGCGCTTGCCGCACGTCAAATGGTATCGGTTCCTGGTATCGGGACATCATGAATGAGTACGAGTATGAGTACAAGCATGTGGTATCGGCCCGATACCCGATACTGGTATCGGTATCGGTGCATCCCTACATTTTAGTCCTGATTTGATCCTGATCTCCTCTGTTATTCATAAGGTCATGAGCGGTTTGAGAGCCGCTGCTCCATGTTGACTGTTTTGTTTGTCTGTCTGCAGGCTCGTCCGTGGCAGAGACGCAGAGACGGCCGGTTCACTCATGACCTTCTTCCTGGTTCTGGGTTTGGCTCTGGGAGCGTCTCTGTCCTTCGCTCTCGGCTCCATCGTATGAACAGAATCACAAACGTCACAAACAGTAAAGGTGCATCTCCCTCCCCACATGGTGTTCAGACCAGAAGACAAGGCCATAGATCATAGACCATAGATCAGGGCAAGTAAATGTTAAAACGTAAAACAGTTTTAGACTAAACGAACTGCAGTTACTCAGGAACAGAGACTAAAGGAACTGATTATTATTGAGAGAATAAGGTTTTGTAGATAAGGTTTTATATTTTTGAGGTATTTCAGGTTAAATTCATTCCTTGTATTTATTTTTTTATACATTTTTTTGTGGCTTT
Organism: Gobius niger; assembly: GCF_951799975.1. Classification (NCBI taxonomy): domain Eukaryota; kingdom Metazoa; phylum Chordata; class Actinopteri; order Gobiiformes; family Gobiidae; genus Gobius; species Gobius niger. The sequence goes on from NC_136854.1 coordinate 43,383,762, forward strand.
TATTTATGAATAGTTGTTACTGTGCTTAGCCTACTGTTCCACAAAAGTGCCTCAGTGCCTTTGAGCAAGAAGGTTGTGGGTTCGATGGTCTCTGTGTGTACAGGTATAGGGCTGGATACCGTAAAGTCTTTCTTTAATGATACTTGGTTTTCGATACCGACGCCTGAACGATATTATTCACCGATAAATGATTTGTTTTATAGAACCAATCATTTTAATTTATTCCTTTTCCTTTGATGTCATTTCTTTTGTATAATCTATTTGAGGTGAAACAACCAAGAAACTTCCTTTAACGACAAAAGGGCAGAAAAAACTCTTCCCAAGTTTTTCTTATTTTTACCTCCATTTTTAACCAGTTATTTTTTTACACAATTTCCCCCGATTTTCCACTTTTTGTCTTTGTGTTTTTCCCCCAATTTATTTATTTATTTTTCACAATATGTTCCCATTTTTTCCCACTTATTTTCCCCACATTTTTTTGTGTCTCTCTTTTTTTTTCTTTTAAATTGTGATTTTATATTTCTTTTCAGTACAAGCTTTTGACACTTGTTTTTTTCAATACCAGTAGTGCCTAAACCTTTTTTGCTGGATTTTTGTCACTTTTTTTGCTGGATTTTTGTCACTTTTTTGCTGGATTTTTGTCTTTTTTTGATGGATTTTTGTCTTTTTTTTTGATGGATTTTTGTCTTTTTTTGCTGGATTTTTGTCACTTTTTTGATGGATTTTTGTCACTTTTTTGATGGATTTTTGTCACTTTTTTGATGGATTTTTGTCACTTTTTTGATGGATTTTTGACACTTTTTTGATGGATTTTTGTCTTTTTTTGATGGATTTTTGTCACTTTTTTGATGGATTTTTGTCTTTTTTTGCTGGATTTTTGTCACTTTTTTGCTGGATTTTTGTCACTTTTTTGCTGGATTTTTGTCACTTTTTTGCTGGATTTTTGTCTTTTTTTGATGGATTTTTGTCACTTTTCTGATGGATTTTTGTCACTTTTCTACACCAGTAGTGCCTAAACCTTTTTTTCCCGACACCAAACTGGTTTCACGGTGCCCAGCCCTAGTCAGGTACATGTTTTACCTTCAGACAAGTTTCACAGACTGTTCTTTGTCACGTCTTCCGTCCTGAAGCTTGGCTTGGCTGTAACATTGTTTGCAATTGGCTTGTTGCACCGTATGGCTATGCTAGTTCCTCTGACCTGAAGGTGTGAGCGCCTGGACTTCCTGTCTGTTTTCTTTTCCTGGAATAATCATCATATTGTCTAAAGATTATGTTGTGGGCGGTGAGTTCCCGGTAGACGATCATTTACTGTGTGTTCAAATCTTGATGAGTTCAGATCAGAGACGCCTGTGATCATGAAGGATCGATTGTTTGTCTTGAAGCTAAAGGCTAACATGCTATGAAAGAACTGAATAAACGGCACTATTTCAAATGTTTAACCTCTTAACTCCCGCCTGAACCGAGAGCATTTTCTCCAGTTCAGCTTTACCCAGATCCTGTAGGCCAGTGTAACGCCTCATTTGAAAGCTAAGACCTACAAAACTCATCGAAATGGATCTTTTTCAGATATTTTTCCATCTTTTTGGGGGGGTATTCAACTCATTTTGTAGCTTTTTTGTCATTTTTTTATCACATTTTTGTCATTTTTTTGGAGAATGTTTTGTCAATTTTTCGTAATCTTTTTGTCAAAATTTTGTCATTTTTTTTGTCAAATTTTGCGTCACTTTTTTTTCACATTTCCACCATTGTTTTCGTCTCAGTTCCGTCGCTATTTTCTCACCTTTTTTCCAGAAGCTTTTGGATTGGGGTAAAGCCAAACTGGAGAAAATGTGCTTGGTTCAGGTGGGAGTTAACGGGTTATAAACATAAATATTTACTCTGTACAGCAACTCGTTAACCTGCAGGAAGTTATCGTCTACCAGGAACTGTAGGAAATACGATGATTCGAACGGGTCGAAGCTATTCTTAATGGAAATGAATACAAACAGGAAGTACTAGCGCCCACAACTCCAGCTCAGAGGAACTAGCGTAGCCACATTGTGCAACAAGCCAATTGTATTTCAAATGAAAGCTACAAAACTAAAGCTAAAGATTTATTGGAAATCCACTTTATTTTAAGGGGATTTGGACATAGATACAGACGGCATCTCGGGAATCGCCCATAATGGTCATGTTTGAAAAAAAGGGGGAAAACAATTTTTTTTTCTAATCTTTCTCTAATAACTTTAACAAACGCTGAATCATGAATATAGTTTTCTACTTAATAAAGATATAAAGACATGGAGAGGAGCAAAGTGCTTCAACAGCCCATAAATAACGGAGAATGCTAACATGATGCGTAGTGTTGGCATCGTGCTAATGCTAACTCTAGCTACGACTGCCGTTTTTTCGCTTCCACTGAACAATCTGCTGTGAATAAACATCCATATGGACCCGATTTAGACTTGACTTTATTTGTATGTGATAAATAAGTTTATATTCCACCTTAAAATGGGTAAAAAGAGTGAAAGATTCTGTTTCCCCTGGGCGAGGCCACGCCCCCTCCTATAACACGATGCCGTCTGTATCTACAGTGACTCAGCTTCACCTCTGGCCCATCCGGTCTGGGAATCGAACTCAGGACCTTCTTGCTGCGAGTCAAAAGCACTAATGACTCCACCACCGCTGTGTGTTGTCATGTTTTCAGCTCAAAAAGCGAATGTCGCGGCTTTAAAAGTTGACTTACCTTTTCTTTGATTACAAGTTTGAATGTTTGTTTTTTGGGTCTTTGAGTTTGAAGCGTTTTCTGAACACGAGACGTCATTTTATTAATACAAAAGATATTTAACCTCTTAACTCCCGCCTGAACCGAGAGGATCTTTTTCCTCACGTCATCAGATTTTTTTCCATCATTTTTTTGTTGGTTATTCGACTCATTTTGGTAACTTTTTTGTCATTTTTTGTCACATTTTTGTCATTTTTTCGTCAATTTCTTGTGACATTTTTGTCACATTTTTGCCACTTTTTCATCAATTTTTGTCACTTTTTTGCCAATGTTTTCTCGCTTTTTTGTCACATTTATATCATTGTTTTCGTCTCAGTTTTGTTGCTATTTTCACACCTTTTTTCCAGAAGCTTTTGGATTGGGGTAAAGCCAAACTGGAGGAAATGTGCTCGGTTCAGGCGGGAGTTAAGGGGTTAAACATCTGCCTTTTCTTTGTTCCAGATGTGAACTTACATTCCCCGCAGTGTTGTTTGACAAGTGCCTTCTGTTTGTAAAATTGTTTTGACAGTTTGATTCACACGTTTAGCAATTCTGAAGAAAAGTCGGAAAAGTCATGTTTTGTAAATATTTGTTCATCTCAAATGTTTTTAATAAAAACCTTTTCATGTTTGTGATGCTCCCGTTTTCTCTCCGCACATGAACATGACTCTTGTTGTATCATACATTTGTGTTAAAGGTTTTTGCAAAGCCGTAAAGTTGCAAAACAGGAAAAAGACACCGTGAAATCGTACATAAACACAACGAAGAAGCGACAACGCGAGGCAAAATCTTTTTTTTTTTATTCCTTGTGAACCAATTTTGAAATCGTTGATGCGTAGTATCAATAAATAATCCCAACAATAAATAATCCCAATCACGTGCTACCCAAGAATGAAATTGCAGGCTGTGAAGTAAATATATAATTTATCCATAATGATGTATTACGGGAACCCTTTACTTTCTGTGGCAAATTATTGCATATTTTAATTTGAAAGAATCTTGGCCAGGACACTCTGAAGATTTTTAATTTCAACGAGTTTTATCCTGGATAAATAAAGGACAAATAAAATTTAAAGGAACAGGCCACCGTTTTTACATACTGAGATATGTTCTTACCTGAGCTGTGACGAGTTCTTTAGGACCTGTCTGATCTTCAGTCACGTAAACACAGCGCAGACGGCGTTAGCATTTAGCCTCTCCCTCTCTCCTCTATAGCTCCAAAACAGGTCAAGATAGAAGCTACCAAGCTCTTCCACGTTTTCCCTATTTAAATATGGTTACGTGAAGTGTTCCACTACAAAGTATAATTACACACAATTAAACAATGTGGATTTTCTAAGCGGATAAAAGGGGGAACTATATTGTAAGGCGTAATAATACCAGGAGTAATTTGGCATCCGCACAGTAAAGTGAAGATTTACTGTGTCTTTTACCCTTTTATCCGCTTAGAAAATCCACATTGTTTAATTGTGTGTAATTATACTTTGTAGTGGAACACTTCACGTAACCATATTTAAATAGGGAAAACGTGGAAGAGCTTGGTAGCTTCTATCTTGACCTGTTTTGGAGCTATAGAGGAGAGAGGGAGAGGCTAAATGCTAACGCCGTCTGCGCTGTGTTTACGTGACTGAAGATCAGACAGGTCCTAAAGAACTCGTCAAAGCTCAGGTAAGAACATATCTCAGTATGGAAAAACGGTGGCCTGTTCCTTTAAAAAAAAAAAGTTATGGCACCATTATTAATGTATATGTCATTCCAGACTCATTTTGAAGAAGAAGAAGAAGATCTTTATTTATACAGCGCCTTTCACAGACATGGTCACAAAGCGCTTTACATGAGACACTTGTACATTCACTCCATACTCGGTGGTGTAAACTATGTTTGTAGCTTCAGTTTCCCCTGGGGGAGACTGTCAGAAGCACTTTCGCGACTACACACGTCTGCGCCAACGGACCCTCTGACACCACCACACATTCACTCACACACATTATTCATCCTGGCCTATTGTGCATGTTTTTGTCATTGATTGACTGTGGAATTCTTCCGCAGTCAATTATTGGTTTTCATGTTCTTTATTATTATTCCTCTTCCATCTTTTTCCCGATTTTCTAGAGCTTTCAGCACCTTCATGCTTTGTGCAATTTATGCAAGTTATGCATCAAAATGTTCTGCATGTTGAGGAGAAGGTGCTGTTACTTTTGGGACTTCTGCAATTTACGGTTTTTCCGCAATCGGCCAAAATGTCTGAGATTTTTCCCATTGACTTATAATGGGGCTGCCGCAAATCCATGCTTTTCTGCACTTTTTTCTGCATTTTCTGCAATTTCTGCACTTTGTGCATGTTCAGCTTCTGCAACTTGTGGGTTTTGAGAAAAAATTGGCTTCTGCAGTTTTCCAGTTTTTTTATACGAGAGTTTGAAATTTTTGCATTGGTGTGTATGGGGGAATCCAGCCAATGGGGAAACTCCGCCTTTCAGCCATTTGTGCTTCTGCCAATCAAGCACTGAGGCCATTTCAACAGTTTGACCAGTTTATGGAATATAAAAGTTTATGCAACATTAATAATTTATGCAAAGTAACCACTTTATGGGATTTAACCAGTTTATGCAACTTAAGAGTTTATGCCATTTAGGATTTATGCAATTTGAAGAGTTTATGCAATTTCTACATTCACTTCCCGCATTTCCGCAGTCAATCGCAATGGCGCAGCCATTGCATTTCTAGTTATTATTATTATTATTATTATTATTATTATTATTAGCCCAGAATTACAACATTTGATTTTTACACATTGTTGATTTTTGTTTTAGTGAAGTTGACAGAACGATGCTGCTGAATTTAGGAAACAGGGAAGACCCTGAAGGTGCAAATTGTATTTTTTACTGTGTTTTTGCATCTGTGAGCTAACATTATTAACCCTATGATTTCTCTCCTTTCTTTACTGACTACAGCAGGGGTGTCCAAAGTGCGGCCCGGGGGCCAAATGCGGCCCTCAGACCAATTTGTGTTGGCCCTTGGCCTTTTTTCTGAATCAGTAAATATCAGAGATGGTCCTTTTTATTTGAAATGTAATAATTTCGACACAATTCTAACCTAACAACTAGGTTAGTTGTTTCTAACCTAACTAACCAATAAAATGTGCTCTGAGCTGGCATGGAGGATGATCACAGGAAGTGATCAAAGCTAAAGCAGGTAAACTAAACCTTCAGTCTTACTAAAAGAACAAAACTATAAGAGGCTAAGAAGACAGTATGAACCTTTTACGAAGAGCTGCACGAAGGTTTTAAGCATAAATGACGGTGTGGGGCACATTTTAAACCTCTGCTTGTCAAAGGTTTCATGGCTCTAACCACCGATCTATGGTCCTTCACCCCGTGTACGCTTCAATATGTGGCCCCCCATGAAAAAGGTTTGGACACCCCTGGACTACAGCAACGGCCTGTTTCCACAATAAACATTATATTTTGTTCTTAAATATTGTCTCTTCCCTCATTGAACAAATGAAGGACTGTCCTACAAAGTACGATGAAATATTGGAGTAAAGCCTGCAGTTTTAATTTCATATAATAGAACATGTAAACTGAGTTATATGTCAGCACTAACTGACACAACCCTCCTCTCACTAAAGGCTTCATGTGTAAGTCTCCCTCTCCGCCGCAGGAGGCGCTGTTTCTCCACAAACACCTCCCGCTCGTGCGCCTCTTCTCTCCAGACTCCTCCGCCGCGTGACTCCCTGCGCGCGCGTTCTGTTCCGGGTTTTCCTCCCGGTCACAGCGAAGGGAAGACGCGTTTGTGGAGGATCCGCGAAGATGCCCTTCACCAAACTGGCGCTGCGGGACCTGGTGAAGGAGCGGCTGGTCGCGGCGGCGGAGGAGATTTTCGCGCTGTGTGAGCGCGTGTTCGCGGAGTACGAGGCGGAGGTGCAGATCCTGCGCACGAGACTACAGCAGAAACAAAGTGACGTCAGGGAAGGAGGTGAGAAGCCCTTTTTATGTTAAAGCGGTGTTAGAGCTGCTGCATTAAAGCATTATTTACTCAATAAGAGTTCATCATTTTGCAGGTGTTGCCTCAAAGTAAAAAGTAGTGGCGACAGAATGAATCAAGTAAAGTTAAAGTAGCAGCACTCGTTCACAATATCCTACTTGAGTACTTTTGTTGGAGCTTGGTGTTAATAACAGGACATATAAACAAACAGATAATACATATGGGGGAGATGGACCTATATTGGAGCCCTTAAGAACATACTTGTATTTCCCCCTTTCTGATGAAGTGCATCAAAAGCATTTGTGCCTAGGGCTGCTCGATTATTGAAAAAATAATAATCACGATTATTTTTGTCATAATTGCAATCACGATTATTCAAACGATTATTTGTTGCCTTTAAAAAATCCATCAAAAAAGTGACAAAAATCCCCCCAAAAAAAGACAAAAATCCATCAAAAAAGTGACAAAAATCCAGCAAAAAAAAGACAAAAATCCATCAAAAAAGTGACAAAAATCCATCAAAAAAGTGACAAAAATCCAGCAAAAAAAAGACAAAAATCCAGCAAAAAAAGTGACAAAAATCCATCAAAAAAAAGACAAAAATCCATCAAAAAAAGTGACAAAAATCCAGCAAAAAAAAGACAAAAATCCAGCAAAAAGTGACAAAAATCCATCAAAAAAAGACAAAAATCCATCAAAAAAAGACAAAAATCCATCCAAAAAAAAGACAAAAATCCGGAAAAAAAAGACAAAAATCCAGCAAAAAAGTGACAAAAATCCAGCAAAAAAAAGACAAAAATCCAGCAAAAAAAGTGACAAAAATCCATCAAAAAAAAGACAAAAATCCGGAAAAAAAGTGACAAAAATCCAGCAAAAAAAGTGACAAAAATCCAGCAAAAAAAGACAAAAATCCAGCAAAAAAAGTGACAAAAATCCATCAAAAAAAAAGACAAAAATCCGGAAAAAAAGTGACAAAAATCCATCAAAAAAAGACAAAAATCCAGCAAAAAAAGTGACAAAAATCCATCAAAATTAGACAAAAATCCAGCAAAAAAAAGACAAAAATCCATCAAAAAAGTGACAAAAATCCATCAAAAAAGTGACAAAAATCCAGCAAAAAAAAGACAAAAATCCAGCAAAAAAAGTGACAAAAATCCATCAAAAAAAGTGACAAAAATCCAGCAAAAAAAAGACAAAAATCCAGCAAAAAGTGACAAAAATCCATCAAAAAAAGACAAAAATCCATCAAAAAAAGACAAAAATCCATCCAAAAAAAAGACAAAAATCCGGAAAAAAAAGACAAAAATCCAGCAAAAAAGTGACAAAAATCCAGCAAAAAAAAGACAAAAATCCAGCAAAAAAAGTGACAAAAATCCATCAAAAAAAGACAAAAATCCATCAAAAAAAGTGACAAAAATCCATCAAAAAAAGACAAAAATCCGGAAAAAAAGTGACAAAAATCCATCAAAAAAGACAAAAATCCAGCAAAAAGTGACAAAAATCCAGCAAAAAGTGACAAAAATCCAGCAAAAAAAGACAAAAATCCAGCAAAAAGTGACAAAAATCCAGCAAAAAAGTGACAAAAATCCAAAAATTTAAAATTAGAAAAAAAAAGAAAAAATGTGAAAAAAAAATATTAATTTGATTTTTTTTGCGATTATGCTAATTTTGTAATTGTTTACTGTTGTAATCGTAATCGAATTTCGATTAATTGCACAGCCCTATTTGTGCCTCAGTGAAAGTTACAGTAAGTCCTCTCTGCACACAAGATACGAGCCTGTCAAATATTATATTATTGCAGTAAAATCCAAAAATCTGTTTTTTGAAATTGGTCCAATTTGGGGACACGGTGACCTGTATTGGACCACATGTAAAACTGTATAATTTGGGTCAAAACAAATATAAATTGGATGAAATACTTCCGTACTTACTCACAGCACATTCAATGCTTTGTTATAATTAACTATTATTAAAGTCATCCCATCAATGCCAAACGTGCTCCTCGTGCTCACCAACAAACTAAACGTTTGGACCTCGTGTATTTAAGCTGCGTTCAATCTGACCAGGAGGTTTCTGGAGGTCGAGGAAACCTGGCCGCCTTCAGGCTCCTCTGATCCTCTGAAACGCTGCAGCGCCTCCTGGGTGTGTCCCTGTTTCAGAGCGTGGCGTCCTGCACTGGTCCAGTGTTTATTCTAACAACGTATTTTAATTTAGTTTTAGTCAACTTTGCATTTATAATAATCCTTATAATCATATTTAATGAAACTGTCAATAGAAGTTTGGATGATTTTAGTCTCTCCTTTTCATTTTTATTTAGTCTTATTTTAGTCGACAAAAAATATCTGGACATTTTAGTCACAGTTTTAGTCTCATGAAAAACTTTTAATTTAGTTTTAGTCCAATTTTAGTCGTCAAAAAAAAGTATTTTGACTATAATGAAGACTGCACTGGTCAGCTCCACCTCCGTCCTCTTCCTCCGCAGCTCCCTCCGCTCCCTCCACTCCACAATGGTCGGGACTGAAGGCTTGTGTGGCTTAGCGGAGGTATCCACTAAAGTCATGTAGTCTTTCCCGGATACCTCCTTGTTTGTCCTTTCCTTGTTTCCTGTCCTCTTGTTATGAGATATAGTAATATAGTAGGATGTATTTGTTATGATTGTCTTAAATACAGTGATTTTTCAGCACAAGTAGTTTCATATTTTCCTTTTAACCTCTTACCACCCGCCTAAACCAAATGCATTCTGTCCTCTTTGGCCATTACATAGGCCTGTGTAACACCTCATTTGAAAGCTAAGACCCACAAAACTGATCTTTTTCCTCACATTGTTGCTGTGCTGTGTCACTTTCTTTTTTTTTTTTCTTTTTTTTTTGTCACATTTTGTTGAATTTTTGTCACATTTTTGTTGATTTTTTGTCATTTTTTAGTTGAATTTTTGTCACATTTTTGTTGAATTTTTGTCACATTTTTGTTGATTTTTTGTCATTTTTTAGTTGAATTTTTGTCACATTTTTGTTGAATTTTTGTCATTTTTTTGTTGAATTTTTGTCACATTTTTGCGTTTACATCCTTGTTTTCTTCTCATTTTTTGTGGCTATTTTGGTGTTTTTTTCCCTAGAAGCTTTTTGATTAGGGTAAAGCCAAACTGGAGAAAGTAGGACCCGTTCAGGTGGGAGTTAAGAGGTTAACTGTTATTGAGACGTTGCCAACAGAGTAAAGCAGCAGAGCGTTGACCTTTAACCTTTGTTACTTGTCACGTCGCCACCTCCTTTAAATGATCCTCGGGTGATTCTGTCCTGAGTTTCCGAGTTGGTTCCAGTGGAAATATCAAGTGGAAAGCTGCATAAGCTTCATGTTCTGCATCTGTACTCGATGCAAAGCAGAAACATCTCCATGGAGACGAGCCGGTGACGTCCCGCGCCTCCTCCTCAGACCTCGCTCGTAACTTTGCTGGCAGCGCCTCGTCTCCATGGAGACGCCTCTTTGTTTGGTCTGCCCAGGCAAACACGTCCTGTTCGATTCTGACAGTTAAAGGCAGCGTTTTGTCAGACACACTTTTAAAGCCACACTGTGGAACGTTGATGTATCACAAGAGACTCGAAGCATAAACATCCCAGTGACATCAAGCAGCGATGGGCAAGTTGCTTTAAAATTGTAATAAATTCTATGTTAGTATTTGCAGCTTTAAAGGAACAGGCCACCGTTTTTACACACTGAGATATGTTCTTAGCTGAGCTCAGACGAGTTCATGTGTACCTGTCTGGTCTTCACGCGTGTCCTCACGTAAACACAGCACATTAGCGTTAGCATTTAGCCTCTCCTCCTCTATGGCTCCAAACCAGGTGAAGATAGAAGCTATCTTACGCCTTACATTTTTCTGTGGCGTCCGCACAGAAAAATGAAGGCAAGGCAAGGCAAGTTTATTTGTAGAGCACAATTCATACACAAGGCAATTCAAAGTGCTTCACAGTTGAAAACAAATAGAATCAATAAAAAACATCAATGCATCATATGCATTGGTAAAAAGAACTGTTTTCAGCCTGGATTTGAACATTGTCAGAGTTGAGGCCTGTCTCACATCCTCGTGAAGACTGTTCCAGATTTTAGCTGCATGAAACTGAAACGCAGCCTCACCGTGTTTAGTCCTGACTCTGGGAACCACCAGGAGGCCCCTCCCTGAAGTTCTCAGGGCCCGAGATGGTTCATACGGCTGTAACATGTCAGAGATGGACTTTGGAGCTAAACCATGAAAAGATTTGCTCAGCGAGTCTGAGCAAGCAGAGCTGTTTTAAAGTCTATTCTCTGCACCGATGTCGAATTACTCCTGGTATTATTACGCCTTACAATATAGTTCCCCTTTTTATCCGCTTAGAAAATCCACAGTGTTTAATTTTGTGTAATTATTCTTTATAGTGCAACACTTCAAGTAATCATATTTAAATAGATTTTTTCCGAGACTGAATAATGCCAATCTTTTTTTGTTCATTTCATCACTGTGATGAATCTGCGCCAAGTCTGTGGGATTTTGCTCTTCTCATAAAACGTATTCTGGGAAATTTCAGTGTTGGAAGTTTTCCATGGGAATCAACGGGAATACGTGGGAATTGATGGAATGAGCACAGAATGAACACAACTGACGGTCACTTCTCATAAACTGCTGCATAAGAATCTGATTTGATTGTTATATTTTGAAATCACAAAGAGGGAAAGTGTCTCTAAAATCCTCTTCTCCGGGTCTGACAGGGTTTGAAGAGGACGGACTTTTGGAAATAGAACAGACTCATTCGGTCGTGTGTTTATTTACCTCATGACTGCAGTATTACTTTTATTATAATGTTTAGTGTTGTTTAATGCAGCTCTGTCCGACACAGGCCCCGCCCACATTCTCCTCATACAGTTACAGTACTGACAAACCGATCACAGTGTGACAAAACTAAATCCTGATGTAAAACCTTTCTAACACTTATTAGAAAGACAATCACGCAGAAAAGGTTTAGGAAAGTTGATTATTTTAATTATTTTTTGTGCTGTTTTGACAATATGGTCTTCACACCTCTTGTATGGGTCGGGGTGTGACATCACTCAAATGCATGTTTTATTGTTCAATTAATTAATGGGTAACTAAATGTTCATTAACCTCTTACCACCCGCCAAAACCAAATGCATTCTCTCCTCTTTGCCATTGTCGTCAATTTCCCTTATGTGTTTTTGTCACTTTTTTATGGCACTTTTGTTACTTTTTTGTTGCTGTTTTGTCAAATTTTTTGCTGGATTTTTGTCTTTTTTTTGCTGGATTTTTGTCACTTTTTTGCTGGATTTTTGTCTTTTTTTGCAGGATTTTTGTCACTTTTTTGATGGATTTTTGTCACTTTTTTGATGGATTTTTGTCACTTTTTTGCAGGATTTTTGTCACTTTTTTGCAGGATTTTTGTCACTTTTTTGCAGGATTTTTGTCACTTTTTTTGCTAGATTTTTGTCTTTTTTTTGCAGGATTTTTGTCACTTTTTTGCTGGATTTTTGTCACTTTTTTGCTGGATTTTTGTCTCTTTTTTGCTGGATTTTTGTCACTTTTTTGCTGGATTTTTGTCACTTTTTTGTTGGATTTTTGTCACTTTTTTGTTGGATTTTTGTCACTTTTTTGTTGGATTTTTGTCACTTTTTTGTTGGATTTTTGTCTCTTTTTTGCAGGATTTTTGTCACTTTTTTTTGCTGGATTTTTGTCACTTTTTTGCTGAATTTTTTTTTGAAGAATGCAAAAATGATGTTTAATTGTTTTTTCCAGGCGAATGTTCCCATTGAATGTTTTCAGAGGGGATTTTCTTGTTTTTGAGTCACAGGCTAAGAATTAGAAATTTAAAATAACTGAGAAAACCTTCACAATATTGTTCAGTACAAGACGGGACAGTTTGGAGTCTGTCGGAGCTAAGGTGGAGCCCGTTTGGACGAGGGGCCTCCTCCTGTTGCCAAAGCAAAGCTGCAGCGTCGCCGTGGAGACAAGCCGGTGTTGTCCCGCTCCCGGCTAAGTTACGAGCCCGTCACGAGGCGTCGCCATGACCACAGCGAGTCCGAGCAAAGCAAATGTTTCCTCAGCCCGAAATGTAGTTTACATCAGTTTCATTTAACGGAGAAAAGTAGCAAAAGGAAAACTCTTACTCTTTAATCGACACGGCCGGACTTTTCTTTATTTCCACGGCCGACAGTTTTGAGAGATGAATGTGGGCCAGAATCAACAGGAATCCACAGTTCACGTCCTCTTCATTTACATTGTGTTTATTCTAAAAGGTAATTGTCCTGAACGCACTAAAAAAGGGCAGGAAAAAAAACATTTCCAATTTTTTTCCTATAATTATTCAAAGCATTTTCCCACTAATTTACTCTAACTTTTTTCCTCATTTTTTTTTTTTTTTGCGCAATTTTTTTTGAATTTTCCACAATTTTGCCCCTTTATTTCATATCTTTCCCACATATCTCGAAATTGGAGATGACCTCTATATTGTAGATGTGCACTTTTCACATTTTCAACATTCGTTCATAGGGATTTTTCAATATTTAGATCCTTTTTTGTATGTTCAATAATCCATAATCTGGAAGAGAAAAAAAACGTGATACCTAAAAAGTCAACAAAGTAACATCACACATTTATATCCACTTTTATTTAGATTTGTCCTAATTTTTTTTTTTTTTTTTTTTTTACGTTTCCCCTATTTATTTATTTTTTTTCGTTCTTCAACAATTCTTTTCACTTATTTCCTAATTTTCCCCCTCTCCCCGTTATTATATTTATTTTGATCATTTCCCCCAATTTTTCCCCATTATTTGATGTTATTTCCCCCAGTTTATTCAAAAAAAAAATTTCCCCCTTTTTTTCCATATTTTTCTTGACATTTTTTATTGGTTTATTCGGTAGGGACAGTGTACGTTAATGGAAATACATGTAAACAAGCCACACCATCCGTCGCCCCCCTCTCAAACACACTCTCATTCATCCTGGCCTATTGTACATGTTTTTAGTGTTAGGGAAGCCGGAGTGCCCGGAGGAAACCTACGCAGACACGGAGGGAACACGCAAACTCCACACAGAAAGGCCCCGTCCAGGTGGGAATCGAACCCGGGACCTGTTGTGCTACCGTGCTGCCCTGGCATTGGAGTCAACCTCGATATCGTAAATTTGCACTTTCCACATTTTCCCCAATTTATTCAAAGTTTTTCTCAATTTGTAAAAAAAATCCCCCATTTTATGAAAGAAAAAAATACAAATAAAAAATGTTCCCCTATATTACCATATCTTTCCCACATTTCTTGACATCGATAATGTAAATCTGCAGGTCTTCCAAACAGCAGTTCAATGTTAGAACCAGCTTGTCCAGCCTGTTATTGTCCCAGCAGACGGCAGCATAAAGAAGAACAGCAGCAGCAACAACAGATCTATAAAACAGCATTTTTCATCAGCTTCTTGTAGACGATATATTACCCACCTCTACTATTAGGGCTGTGCAATTAATCGAAATTCGATTACGATTTCGATTACAACAGTAAACGTTTACAAAATTAGCATAATCGCAAAAAATCGATTGAATTTTTCTTTTTCAATTTGTTTTTTTTGTCAATTTTTTTTTTTTCAATTATTATTTTTTTTTTCAAATTTTTAATTTTTGTCACTATTTTGCTGGATTTTTGTCATTTTTTGCTGGATTTTTGTCTTTTTTTTATGGATTTTTGTCATTTTTTGCTGGATTTTTGTCATTTTTTTGGTGGATTTTTGTCATTTTTTTGATGGATTTTTGTCACTTTTTTGATGTATTTTTGTCACTTTTTTGATGGATTTTTGTCACTTTTTTGCTGGATTTTTGTCTTTTTTTGCTGGATTTTTGTCAATTTTTTGCTGGATTTTTGTCTTTTTTTGCTGGATTTTAGTCTTTTTTTTGATGAATTTTTGTCATTTTTTTATGGATTTTTGTCTTTTTTTTGGAGGATTTTTGTCATTTTTTTGGTGGATTTTTGTCATTTTTTTGGTGGATTTTTGTCTTTTTTTTTGATGGATTTTTGTCACTTTTTTGATGGATTTTTGTCACTTTTTTGATGGATTTTTGTCACTTTTTTGCTGGATTTTTGTCTTTTTTTTGCTGGATTTTTGTCTTTTTTTGCTGGATTTTTGTCAATTTTTTGCTGGATTTTTGTCTTTTTTTGCTGGATTTTAGTCTTTTTTTTGATGGATTTTTGTCACTTTTTTGCTGGATTTTTGTCACTTTTTTGATGGATTTTTGTCACTTTTTTGCTGGATTTTTGTCACTTTTTTGATGGATTTTTGTCACTTTTTTGATGGATTTTTGTCACTTTTTTGCTGGATTTTTGTCTTTTTTTGATGAATTTTTGTCTTTTTTTTGATGGATTTTTTTAAAGGCAACAAATAATCGTTTGAATAATCGTGATTTCAATTATGACAAAAATAATCGTGATTATTATTTTTTCAATAATCGAGCAGCCCTATCTACTATTAATCTTTCTATATTTTCCCTCCTGTCTCCTGCAGATATCCAGACTATCACAGTGGGCGTGAGCTCTGACCACAGCATCAAGGCGGAACCGATCAAAATCAAACAGGAGGAAGAAACTCCCTTCGAGATCCCGCTGCCTCCTGTGAAACCTGAAGAAGACGCCAACGAGTCAACTCTCCATGAGAACCTGGCTGAGGAGGACAGACCGGAGCAGGAAGGAGAACCAGGAACCAGCGGCGTGGACAGAAACGGACCTTACAGCTGCTCGGACAACGACAACTCCTCCATCGAGCTCGACGGACAAGAGGGGAACGCGAGTCACGGCCAGGACCCGGCGGCGAGTAACGGGGAACCCCTGCACAGGTGCGAACAGTGCTTCAAGTCCTTCAAGACGCGGCAGATCCTCAAAGGTCACCTGAAAACCCACGCTCTGCAGGGCACGTTCCCCTGTCAGGTCTGCAACAAAGTCTACAGCCACAGGAACACCTACAACCAGCACATGCGGCTGCACTCCGAGCAGAACCCGTACATCTGCTCCGTCTGCGACCGGCGCTTCACGCAGAAGGGCCACTTCATCGAGCACCTGCGCATCCACACGGGGGAGAAGCCCTTCAGCTGCGCCGACTGCGGGATGAAGTTCCGGCTGAGGAACATCCGGGACAGGCACATTCTGAGGATGCACGGCGGCCCGAGGCCCCACACCTGCCCCGTCTGCCAGAAGGGCTTCGTCTCCCGGTGCTACTTCGTGGACCACATGCGGACGCACACGGGCGAGCGGCCGTTCAGCTGCGCCATCTGCGACAAGAGCTACCTGTCCAAGGAGTCGCTGAAGAAGCACATGCGGGTCCACGAGGCCGACGGGGAGATCAGGGTGGCCGTACTGGAGTGAACTCGGTCTGTGTTTCAGGGGAACTTAAAGGGGTGTTTCAGGAGGTTTGACAAAGGGCCTCATTTCCCAGTTATCCAGAGTGTTTTTTTGTAATTCATGCAGTTCTTATGTTTGAAGAGTTTCGTGGCGCTAGGCTAGTGCTAGGCTAGCGCATTTCTATGGTATCAGCTAGCCTGCATTAGCCCCTTAACTCCCGCCTGAACCGAGCACATTTTCTCCAGTTCGGCTTTACCCCAATCCAAAAGTTTCTGGAAAAAAGCTGTGAAAATAGCAACAAAACTGAGACGAAAACAATGAGGAAGATGTGACAAAAAAGTGAGAGAAAAAAATGACAAAAATGTGACAAAAAATGACCAAAATAAATGACAATAATGTGCTAAAAATTTGACAAAAAAATAAAAAATGGACAAAAATTTGATAAAAAATTGACAAAAAAATTAAAAAAAATTGACAAATGTGACAAAAAATGACGAAAAAATTACGAAAAAAAATGACAAAAATTTGACAAAAAAGTTACAAAAATGAGTTGAATACCCAACAAAAAAATGATGGAAAAAAATCTGATGACTTGAGGAAAAAGGTCCTCTCGGTTTTATTTATTTATTTATTTATAGTTTATTTGGTAGGGACAGTGCAAGTTAATGAACAAGCCATACCGGATTGTAGCCTTAGGCTAATTTTCATCCGTCGTCCCCCATGTGCACTCTCAAACACACTCTCATACATCCTGGCCTATTGTACATGTTTTTAGTGGTAGGGGAAACCGGAGTACCCGGAGGAAACCTACGCAGACACGGGGAGAACATGCAAACTCCACACAGAAAGGCCCCGTCCTTTGTGGGAATCGAACCCGGACCTTCTAGCTGTGAAGCACAAGCACTAACCGCTGTGCTACCGGTTAGTGCACAGCGGAGAGTAAATACTACGCTGACAGAAAAGGCAAAGGGACAGAGGGATACTGTGCATCCAATTATACATTCAGGCGGGAGTTAAGAGGTTAAAAACAGTGTGACCCGCTCCACAGAGCACCTGAGTCACTTCTAACACCAGACTGACCATATAAATGTCTGTGTCCATAGAATCATGTTTGGAATATAACTGACCTGCATCACATGAATGATCACATTTTGAGGGACTATTTTCTAGCAGATCACTCCGCCGCCGCGTAGCTTAAACAACCACGAAGCTGATGCTGCTCAAATATAAGGTCTTTTAAAGACAAAATGGTTAAAATTATTCTATCTATAATATAGATAATTGATGTAGTTCAAGCTAAACTAATGTATAAAATAAAGAAATAAAGTAAAATAAAAAAATAAAGTAAAAATCATGAAATGAACTGGAGTTTCATATAAAACGAATCTAAATGAATAAGGCGCTAAACTTAAACAAAATAATAATAATCTATGTGCAGATATAACGTACCCGCGTTTTGTTGTATAAAACAAAAAATGGTGGGAATGTGTGAATATGTGTAGAAACTTATATGTGTGTTATATCTGCTTATACAGGAGGCTGCAAGAGTCACACTGCTGACTGATTTTATTATCTTATTATTTTATTTGATTGATTATTGATTTAACTATTTATTTGTTTTGCTGCTGTTTTCTCCTTTGTTTCTGTTTTTTTCTGTTAATTGTTAAGAAGAAGAAAAAAAATGAAGATAAAGAGTTTAAAAAAAATAATAATATTGCATCGACACAGACATTTCTATGGTTAGTCTGGTGTTATAAGTGATTTGCCTCAGGTCAGACTGTTTTTAATGCAGGCTAGCTGATACCATAGACATGCACTAGCCTTGCATTAAGCCTAGCGCCACGAAACTCTTCAAACATAAGAACTGCATGAATTACAAAAAAAAATATCTCCAGAAATCAGCAACACTCTGGATAACGAGGAAATGAGGCCCTGTGTCAAACATCCTGAAACATCCCTTTAAGAACTCTGTTTAGTTTACGCCCAGTGTCACACTTGTTGTTACCAAAGCGATGCCAAAAGGGGGCGCACTTTTACTACAAACTCAATGTCTTTGGTCCGTGGTTTTGACAATCGTCCCATTGAAGTCAGAGTAAAGAAAGACGGAGCACGGCCCGGGTTCGTGCAGAAAAATGTGTAGAAATTCAACAGGAAAAGGCTGGGGGGGGAAAAGTCCTTTGGTAAAGTTCAACAGAAGTCAGATCATTTTATACCCGAGACTAAACCAGGTCTAAACCAGGAATAAACCAAAATATCCACCTATTGATCTGTTAAAGTAGCACTAAATAACGTGTTTACCTTAATAAACCCTCCCCGTAGTCCCTGTGGGGGAAATACAAGTGTTTATGGGATGATTGGAGGGTCTTTCATCGCCCCCTGGTGTCTCTGGACAGAAAACCATGTTTGCAACTTGGCTGCCACCGGACCAGAGTCACCAATACACAGTAATGGAATCACGAAGAAGAAGCTAACAGGCTAACGGGCAAAGCTAACTGTGGGCTAGTGTCACTTTAAACAGTATTTACAGCCAGGTTTGAGTGAAAAAAAATATTTCTATTGTGTAATTGGATGTACAATATCCCTCTCTCCCTTCGCCTTTCCTGACAGCGTAGTATTTACTCTCACGGACAATCAATACGTTAAAAAATTGCAACTTGCTACGACACCTGCAGTTGCGCTTATGGCCTCTAGGGGGAAGAGTTACTTAGTACTGCTTTAAAATGCAAGAGAATGCACCAAATTGCACCATTAAAATAAAAAAATCTTTGTGGGAGGACCCCCAGACCCCCCCTCACCAGTCTGGCAGTAGCAAAGCTTTCACGAGGGCCATGGGAGCTCAAATTGGGGTCATTGTGTTAAAGAGGGGGTGTTCTGCTTTTGTCAGTCCCATAGCACCAGTCTATATCCCACTACAATGATGACAAACCTTCTGTTGGTCTGTAAATGCAGTAAATTAGAATAACTGCCTTGTATAAAATGTCTCTCTCAAAATGGCTGTAGTGAATGTCTTGAAATAGGCCTCTGTCTCTTTAAGAACCTCTGAGCCTTTAGACACGCCCCCTCCACACGCTGTCTGTGGCATCAGTGGGGAGGGGGTTCTGCTGAGGAGCAGTGGTTGGTTACTCGGCTGGTGACCAAAGCTCGGAGGCGTCTCCAGGAGGTGGGGGCGTTCCTAGGAGGACTCAGGCAAACCTATCCCTAAAATGGCCGCCATCAGAGTTTTTACAGATTACTCAGAAATACGTGAATGTGCCAAGACAACACTTCAGCCATGTTTTAATGAGGGAGTGACAGAATAACATGAAGGAAAGCTTGAAAAAGTCCATTTTGCATAATACCCCCCCCTTTAAAGGGACTATACAGAGTTTAAAAATGTTAAAATTATGTATTTTCCTCCCCAGTTCCAGCCATGTTCACCACAACTGCCTCTAAAATCCTGCACTGTCACTCAGAAAGGTGTTACTTCGGGTCTGAAGTGCCGTCATGCACCAGCTTAATATAGAAGGTGCAGCTACACGTATGACCTGAGGGGGCAGTAGTGAGTATAAAATGACCAACTTGCACCCCTTTAAGCTTCATAACTATCAGCTAAAAGACCTGAAAAACTCCGGTACTATATCTTTTTTTTGCATGCCTTTTTAGTCCATTTTATTTTTGTTTGTTTATTTTTCTTCACTGATACAGGAAATAAAGCCGCTTCTGATTCTGATTTGAGAATCCAAATTATTTTCCAGTTTCCCCAGCAGGAAATACGAAATGAGTTGTATTTACCATAATTATGAGGGCGCATGAAGGCAGCACTAGCTTTACCCTGTGGCTTTAGACTTCCACAAATTGAGTTTTACTCTTTTCAAAACAAAGTCACAATTTTACTTTGGAAAAATCTGGTTACTCGACACAAAGTTAAAGGAACAGGCCTCTCCGTTCTTCCACACTGATATCTGTTCCTACCTGAGCTTTAGACGAGTTGATCTGTACCTGCCTGGTCTTTGTGCCCGTGGAAGAGCTCGGTCGCTTCCAACTTCACTTCCGTTTGGAGCCATAGGAAAACATTGGGAGAGGCTAAATACTAACAACATCTTTGATTGTTTTGCAAAAAATGACCAAAATGTGACAAAAAAATGACAAAAAATGACCAAAATGTGACAAAAAATGGACGAAAAAATGACAAAAAAATGACAAAAATGTGAAAAAAATGGACGAAAAAATGACAAAAAAATGACAAAAAATGACCAAAATGTGACAAAAAATGGACGAAAAATGACCAAAAAAATGACGAAAAAATGACAAAAATGTGACAAAAAAATGACCAAAATGTGACAAAAAAATGACAAAAATGTGAAAAAATGGACGAAAAAATGACAAAAAATGACTTAAAAAATGACAAAAATGTGACAAAAAATGACAAAAAAATAAAACAAAAAAATGACCAAAAATGTGACAAAAAATGGACGAAAAAATGACAAAAAAAATGACAAAAAAATGACCAAAATGTGACCAAAAAATGACAAAAAATGACCAAAATGTGACAAAAAAATGGACGAAAAAATGACAAAAATGTGACAAAAAATGTGACAAAAAATGACGAAAAAATGTCAAAAATGTGACAAAAAATGGACGAAAAAATGACGAAAAAATGACCAAAATGTGACAAAAAATGGACGAAAAAATGACAAAAATGTGACAAAAAATGTGACAAAAAATGACGAAAAAATGACAAAAAATGTGACAAAAAATGGACGAAAAAATGACCAAAATGTTCTTACCTGAGCTTTAGACGAGTTGATTTGTACCTGTCTGGTCTTTGTGCCCGTGGAAGAGCTCGGTCGCTTCCAACTTCACCTCCGTTTGGAGCCATAGGAAAACATTGGGAGAGGCCAAAATAGGAAAACATTGGGAGAGGCTAAATACTAACAACATCTTTGATTGTTTTGCAAAAAATGACAAAAATGTGACAAAAAATTATGAAAAAATGACAAAAATTGTGACAAAAAAATTACCAAAATGTGACAAAAAAATGACCAAAATGTGACCAAAAAAAAGACAAAAAATGACCAAAATGTGACAAAAAAATGACCAAAATGTGACAAAAAATGGTCGAAAAAATTGTCCAAAAAAATGACAAAAAATGACAAAAATGTGACAAAAAAATGATCAAAATGTGACAAAAAACGGTCGAAAAAATGGTCAAAAAAATGACAAAAAAATGACAAAAAATGTGACAAAAAAATGATCAAAATGTGAAAAAAATGATCAAAATGTGAAAAAAATGACCAAAATGTGACAAAAAATGGACGAAAAATGACAAAAAAAAATGTGACTGAGGGCACACACAAAGACCAGACAGGTACGCATCAACTCGTCTAAGCTCAGGTAAGAACATATCTCAGTGTGGAAAAACGGTGATTAGACTAACGGTGGCACTTCCTCTTCCTTTTCCTCTGCTCTTACTTGTTGTTTTGATTGTGTTGCATTTAGGGAAACGCAATTTTGTACAAGTATTTCTGTCGTTTCGCCGCCTTCATCTATTTCATTGTGTTTATTTAAGTCTCTCTGAACAAAACGATTCCTGCAAAAGTACAACGTCGTCACAGCAGAAGAAGCTTTGGACTGAGACAAATGTGTGAAAAACTGTATTTGTACAAACTTTATAAACGTTTTGTAACAAGTTTAACTTTAACCTGTACAGGGAGATTTGAAATGTTGCCAAAATCACACACACACACACACACACACACACACACACACACACACACACACACACACACACACACACACACACACACACACACACACACACACACACACACACACACACACACACACACACACACACACACACACACACACGTGGCCAGATTTACTTTTTAATGAGATAATCATGTTTTTGTGCTTTGTTGATATGAATAAAAGTAAATCTGTTTTGCAAAAGCAGGAACTCGGTTATATTTATATTAGTTTTGATGATCAGACCCGGTGGTAGACATCGATGTATGTTTAAAGTCAGAGGAGGGAGGTGGAGGTGGGGCGGAGGTGGGTCGCAGCACATCTGGGAAGCGAACGAACCGTGATTGCTGAGGCTTAAAAGCGAGACCGAGGGCGATGATTGGCTCTTACGCTGAGGTGGAGGTGTGGCCTCTCACGGGAGCGATTGGATTAACCCCTTGCCTTCTGACAATGGAAGAAAAAGTGATGAAAATGGGACCAAAAAAAATCTACAAAAAATGTTTTAAAAAGTATTGAAAAAATGTGATGAAAAGACCAAATAAAAACGATGAAAATGTGACAAAAATGACAAAAAAGCGTTGAAAAAATGACAAAAAGGTGATGGAAAAAGTGACACATTTTTGTTTTTTTAAAAGTGATGAAAATGTGACCGAAATTTCAAAAAGGCCACAAAAAAGTGATGAAAATGTGATAAAAATTCAAAACAAAAGCCACAAAACAAAAAAGCCACAAAAAATGTGATGATAAGACCAAATAAAAACGATGTAAATGTGACTAAAAAAAACCCTGATGAAAATGTGACAAAAATTTGAAAAAAACAACCAAAAAAAAAGTTGAAAAAACGTCAAAAAGGTGATGGAAATTGTGATTAAAAAAAATTGTGATGAAAATGTGACAAATTTCACAAAACGCAACAAAAGAGTGATGAAAATGTGACAAAAATTCAACATGAAAGCCACAAAAAAAAGTGATTTAAAAACGCTACAAAAAATTACCAAATAAAACGATGTGACTAAAAATGACAAAAAGGTGATGGAAAAAGTGACAAAAAAATATGATGAAAATTTGACAAAAACGCAACAAAAATGACACAAATAAGCGTTAAAAAAGCGAAAAAAATGTGAGGGAAAAAGTGATGAAAATGTGAGAGAAATGTCACAAAAACACCAAAAAGGGTTGAAAATGTGACAAAAAAAATCAACAAAAAAAGTTTTTAAAAGTATTGAAAAATTGACCAAAAAATGTCAAAAAAGCCACAAAAATGTGATGAAAATGTGACAAAAATTCAACATAAAAGCCACAAAAAATGTGATTTAAAAACGCTACAAAAAATTACCAAATAAAACGATGTGACTAAAAATGACAAACGGATGGAAAAAGTGACCCAAAAAAAAGATGAAAATTAGACAAAAAATTGACAAAAACACAACAAAAACGTGATGAAAATGTGACAAAAAAATCTACAAAAAAGTGTTTAAAAAAGTATTGAGATAAAATGTCAAAAAGGCCACAAAAAAGTGATGAAAAGACCAAATAAAAACGATGAAAATGTGATAAAAATTTGAAAAAAACAATGAAAAAAACGTTGAAAAAACGTCAAAAAGGTGATGGAAAAAGTGATTAAAAAATTTTTTGATGAAAATGTGACAAATTTCACAAAACGCAACAAAAAAGCGTTGAAAATGTGACAAAAAAAATCAACCCTTTTTTTTTTTAAGTATTGAAAAATGTCAAAAAGTGACAAAAAAAAGATGAAAATTTGACAAAAACGCAACAAAAATGACCCAAATAAGCGTTAAAAAAGCGACAAAAATGTGATGAAAAAGTGATGAAAATGTGAGAGAAATGTCACAAAAAATGTTTTAAAAAAAAAGTATTGAAAAATTGACCAAAAAAATGTCAAAAAGGCCACAAAAAAGTAATGAAAATGTGACAAAAATTCAACACAAAAGCCACAAAAAAATGTGATTTAAAAACGCTACAAAAAGTTACCAAATAAAACGATGTGACTAAAACTGACAAAAATGTGATGGAAAAAGTGACAAAAAAAAAGATGAAAATTTGACAAAAAATTACAACAACAAAAAACTGATGAAAAAAGTGGCACTTTTTTTTTTTTTAAAAGGGATGAAAATGTGAGAGAAATTTCACAAAAACGCAAAAACGAATAAAAGGCGTCACACTGGCCTATGGGCTGTAAGATCTCCATGCAAGGAGCTTTTAGATTTGGGTAAAGCTCAAAAATAGAGGGTTAAGAGGTTAATTAAAGTGACATTTCCTACATTTAGTAAAAACATCCTCATTAAAAGGACAAGTCAGATGAGAAAGTGTTTCCAGTGAGAATGAAAAGAACCAAACCCTGGAGCCTGTTCCGTGTGCAGTTCCCTTCCCACCACTAGAGGGCGCTCGTTTCCTCCTAAACCCACGAGGATCCGCCGCGTGTCTCGCGTGTTTCCCGCAGACAGTTGGAGCCTAGTTGTGATTAAACTGTTAGTTCAGATGTCGGAGCTGAAGGAGCTGGTGGTGAAGACGCTGGAGCCTACTTGAGTAACATAATAATGCAGTATTTGTACTCTTACTTGAGTAAAATGTAAGTAAATCTTCAGGCGGTCTGGGCCTCAGCTACACGTGACACATATTTTTCTGTGTATTTTTCTGACATTTCAATGTTTTTTTTTAAAGCCCAGTTTAAGACCAGTTGGATCTTAAAGGGGGGGTATTCTGCAAAATTGACTTTTTCAAGCTTTCCATCATGTTATTCTGTCACTCCCTCATTAAAAACATGGCTGAAGTGTTGCCTTGGCACATTCACGTATTTCTGAGTAATCTGTAAAAACTCTGATGGCGGCCATTTTAGGGATAGGTTTGCCTGAGTCCTCCTAGGAACGCCCCCACCTCCTGGAGACGCCTCCGAGCTTTCGTCACCAGCCGAGTAACCAACCACTGCTCCTCAGCAGAACCCCCTCCCCACTGATGCCACAGACAGCGTGTGGAGGGGGCGTGTCGGAAAGAGTCAGAGGTTCGTGACCTCTTAACTCCCGCCTGAACCGAGAGGATCTTTTCCCTCACGTCAACAGATTTTTTTTTCCATCATTTTTTTGTTTGGGTATTCAACTCATTTTTTGTCACATTTTTGTCAATTTTTCTTCCATTTTTTTAATCAATTTTTTGTCATTTTTTGTCCAATTTTTATCGAATTTTTGTCATAATTTTGAAAAAAAAATTGACACATTTTTCGTCCATTTTTTGTCATTTTTTTCTAACATTTCCATCGTTGTTTTCGTCATTTTTGTCACTTTTATTGTCATTTTTTCTCAAATTTGTGTCATTTTTTTGGTCAAATTTTTATCACATTTTTGACATTTTTTTGTCAATTTTTTTAATCAATTTTTTATCAATTTTTTGTCAATTTTTGTCATTTTTTTTGTCATTTTTTTGTCAATTTCTTGTGACAATTTTTGCCACTTTTTCATAAATTTTTCGTCACTTTTTTGTCACTTTTTTTCTCACATTTCCATCATTGTTTTCGTCTCAGTTTTGTTGCTCTTTTCTCACCTTTTTTCCAGAAGCTTTTGCACTGGGGGTAAAGCCAAACTGGAGAAAAATGTGCTCGGTTCAGGCGGGAGTTAAGAGGTTAAAGAGACAGAGGCCTATTTCAAGACATTCACTACAGCCATTTTGAGAGAGACATTTTATACAAGGCAGTTATTCTGATTTACTGCATTTACAGACCAACAGAAGGTTTGTCATCATTGTAGTGTGATATAGACTGTGAAAAGCAGAACACCCCCTCTTTAAAGGAACAGGCCACCATTTTTCCATACTATGTTCTTACCTGAGCTTAGACGAGTTGATACGTACACATGAACTCGTCTAAGCTCAGGTAAGAACATATCTCAGTCTATTTTTTTTAATTATATGTTTCTAATCTGTTCTTCTGTTGCAGATGCTGTTATTCCGGCTGTCGACAATGGTTCTGAATCAATAAAAAATGGAAGAACCAGAGGTAGTGCTCACTTACGAGTTACTTCCTCCTGTGACTGTGAAGTCTGAAGAAAACATGGATGAAAACCCTGTGGAGGAGAACATTATTGAGGAGCCGGGCCTCAGCGTGGACTCACATGTGGACAACAACAAACGTCCGAGCTCTTCAGACACCGATAACTCAAGTGACTGGGAACCCACAGACAAGAGAGCAACTAAACGCGATCGGCATAAACCTCAAAGCCGGTCGCGGTGAGAAGTCGGCAGCAGGTCACGTGACGGGTTATGAGCGACCGCATCAATGTGCCGAGTGTTCCAGGACCTTCAAAAGTGAAAACCTAAAGAAGCATCTGCAGCTCCACGCGGGACGAGAGGCCGTCACCTGCTCCGTGTGCGGGAAAGTCTTCAGCCACAAAAAATATGTACAGGAAATAGGGCTGTGCAATTAATCGAAATTCGATTACGATTTCGATTACAACAGTAAACGATTACAAAATTAGCATAATCGCAAAAAATCGATTATAATTTTTTGTTTTGTTTTTTTTTCTCAAAAAAATTTGGTTCAATTTTTTTTTTTCAAATTTTTTTTTCACATTTTTGGATTTTTGTCACTTTTTTGCTGGCTTTTTGTTATTTTTTTTGATGGATTTTTGTTATTTTTTTTGATGGATTTTTGTCACTTTTTTGATGGATTTTTGTCACTTTTTTGATGGATTTTTGTCACTTTTTTGATGGATTTTTGTCACTTTTTTGATGGATTTTTGTCACTTTTTTGATGGATTTTTGTCTTTTTTTTGATGGATTTTTGTCACTTTTTTGATGGATTTTTGTCACTTTTTTGATGGATTTTTGTCACTTTTTTGATGGATTTTTGTCATTTTTTTGATGATTTTTGTCACTTTTTTGATGGATTTTTGTCTTTTTTTGATGGATTTTTGTCACTTTTTTGATGGATTTTTGTCATTTTTTTTATGGATTTTTGTCACTTTTTTGATGGATTTTTGTCACTTTTTTGATGGATTTTTGTCACTTTTTTGATGGATTTTTGTCACTTTTTTGATGGATTTTTGTCACTTTTTTGATGGATTTTTGTCACTTTTTGATGGATTTTTGTCTTTTTTTGATGGATTTTTGTCACTTTTTGATGGATTTTTGTCACTTTTTTGATGGATTTTTGTCACTTTTTTGATGGATTTTTGTCACTTTTTTGATGGATTTTTGTCTTTTTTTGATGGATTTTTGTCTTTTTTTTGATGGATTTTTGTCTTTTTTTTGATGGATTTTTGTCACTTTTTGATGGATTTTTGTCACTTTTTTAATGATTTTTGTCACTTTTTTGATGGATTTTTGTCACTTTTTTTATGGATTTTGTCTTTTTTTGATGGATTTTTGTCACTTTTTTGATGGATTTTTGTCTTTTTTTTGATGGATTTTTGTCACTTTTTTGATGGATTTTTGTCTTTTTTTAATGGATTTTTGTCACTTTTTTGATGGATTTTTGTCACTTTTTTGATGGATTTTTGTCACTTTTTTGATGGATTTTTGTCAGTTTTTTTAATGGATTTTTGTCACTTTTTTGCTGGATTTTTGTCTTTTTTTGATGGATTTTTGTCATTTTTTGATGGATTTTTGTCACTTTTTTAATGGATTTTTGTCACTTTTTTGATGGATTTTTGTCATTTTTTGATGGATTTTTGTCACTTTTTAATGGATTTTTGTCCACTTTTTTTGATGGATTTTTGTCACTTTTTTGATGGATTTTTGTCACTTTTTTGATGGATTTTTGTCTTTTTTTGATGGATTTTTGTCACTTTTTTGCTGGATTTTTGTCATTTTTTTATGGATTTTTGTCTTTTTTTGATGGATTTTTGTCACTTTTTTGATGGATTTTTGTCTTTTTTTTGATGGATTTTTGTCTTTTTTTTGATGGATTTTTGTCACTTTTTTGATGGATTTTTGTCACTTTTTTGATGGATTTTTGTCTTTTTTTTGATGGATTTTTGTCATTTTTTTGATGGATTTTTGTCTTTTTTTGATGGATTTTTGTCACTTTTTTGATGGATTTTTGTCACTTTTTTGATGGATTTTGTCACTTTTTTGATGGATTTTTGTCACTTTTTTGATGGATTTTTGTCACTTTTTTGATGGATTTTTGTCACTTTTTTGATGGATTTTTGTCTTTTTTTTGATGGATTTTTGTCACTTTTTTGATGGATTTTTGTCACTTTTTTGATGGATTTTTGTCACTTTTTTGATGGATTTTTGTCATTTTTTTGATGGATTTTTGTCACTTTTTTGATGGATTTTTGTCTTTTTTTGATGGATTTTTGTCACTTTTTTGATGGATTTTTGTCATTTTTTTTATGGATTTTTGTCACTTTTTTGATGGATTTTTGTCACTTTTTTGATGGATTTTTGTCACTTTTTTGATGGATTTTTGTCACTTTTTTGATGGATTTTTGTCACTTTTTTGATGGATTTTTGTCACTTTTTTGATGGATTTTTGTCTTTTTTTGATGGATTTTTGTCACTTTTTTGATGGATTTTTGTCACTTTTTTGATGGATTTTTGTCACTTTTTTGATGGATTTTTGTCACTTTTTTGATGGATTTTTGTCTTTTTTTGATGGATTTTTGTCTTTTTTTGATGGATTTTTGTCTTTTTTTTGATGGATTTTTGTCACTTTTTGATGGATTTTTGTCACTTTTTTGATGGATTTTTGTCACTTTTTTGATGGATTTTTGTCTTTTTTTGATGGATTTTTGTCTTTTTTTGATGGATTTTTGTCACTTTTTTGATGGATTTTTGTCTTTTTTTTGATGGATTTTTGTCACTTTTTTGATGGATTTTTGTCTTTTTTTAATGGATTTTTGTCACTTTTTTGATGGATTTTTGTCACTTTTTTGATGGATTTTTGTCACTTTTTTGATGGATTTTTGTCAGTTTTTTTAATGGATTTTTGTCACTTTTTTGATGGATTTTTGTCACTTTTTTGATGGATTTTTGTCACTTTTTTGATGGATTTTTGTCACTTTTTTGATGGATTTTTGTCTTTTTTTGATGGATTTTTGTCTTTTTTTGATGGATTTTTGTCTTTTTTTTGATGGATTTTTGTCACTTTTTGATGGATTTTTGTCACTTTTTTAATGGATTTTTGTCACTTTTTTGATGGATTTTTGTCACTTTTTTTTATGGATTTTTGTCTTTTTTTGATGGATTTTTGTCACTTTTTTGATGGATTTTTGTCTTTTTTTTGATGGATTTTTGTCACTTTTTTGATGGATTTTTGTCTTTTTTTAATGGATTTTTGTCACTTTTTTGATGGATTTTTGTCACTTTTTTGATGGATTTTTGTCACTTTTTTGATGGATTTTTGTCAGTTTTTTTAATGGATTTTTGTCACTTTTTTGCTGGATTTTTGTCTTTTTTTGATGGATTTTTGTCATTTTTTGATGGATTTTTGTCACTTTTTTAATGGATTTTTGTCACTTTTTTGATGGATTTTTGTCATTTTTTGATGGATTTTTGTCACTTTTTTAATGGATTTTTGTCACTTTTTTTGATGGATTTTTGTCACTTTTTTGATGGATTTTTGTCACTTTTTTGATGGATTTTTGTCTTTTTTTGATGGATTTTTGTCACTTTTTTGCTGGATTTTTGTCATTTTTTTATGGATTTTTGTCTTTTTTTGATGGATTTTTGTCACTTTTTTGATGGATTTTTGTCTTTTTTTTGATGGATTTTTGTCTTTTTTTTGATGGATTTTTGTCACTTTTTTGATGGATTTTTGTCACTTTTTTGATGGATTTTTGTCTTTTTTTTGATGGATTTTTGTCATTTTTTTGATGGATTTTTGTCTTTTTTTGATGGATTTTTGTCACTTTTTTGATGGATTTTTGTCACTTTTTTGATGGATTTTGTCACTTTTTTGATGGATTTTTTTTAAAGGCAACAAATAATCGTTTGAATAATCGTGATTTCAATTATGACAAAAATAATCGTGATTATACTTTTTTCAATAATCGAGCAGCCCTAACAGGAAACATCTGCGCTTGCACTCGGAGCAGAAACCTTTCAGCTGCTCCGTTTGCCCGCGGCGTTTCAACAGCGCGGGGCACCTGAAGGAACACGCGAGGAGCCACACGGGCGAGAAGCCTTACAGCTGCTCCGGCTGCGGGATGGAGTTCCGGCTGAGGACGACGCGGGACCGGCATTTTAAGAAGGTTCACAACGTGCAGAAGCTCTTCACGTGTTCGGTCTGTGAGAAGAGTTATGTGGAGAGGTACTATTACGTCATTCACATGAGGATCCACACGGGGGAGCGGCCCTTCAGCTGCTCAGTGTGTGGTAAAGGCTACAGGGAACGGAAGCTGCTCAAGAAACACATGAGCGTTCACCAGGCGGAAGCCGAGGGTGGAGAGAAGCTTCAGAAGACGGTGGAGATGATGGTGGACTTCAGGAAGGACGCAGCCCCACCGTCCCCCCCTCACCCTGACAGACTCTCCCGCCCCCATCTCCATCGTGGACGCCTTCACCATCACCAAGGACGAACATCAGCTCCCTCATGAAGACGGCCCAGAAGAGGATGTTCTCTCTGTGGCAGCTGAGGAAACTTAAGCTGCCGACCAAGATTCTACATCGAGTCCATCCTCTCCTCCTCCATCACAGTGTGGTCCAGGACAAGCATCGACTGTAGTGCATTGTTCTGCTGCTGAGAAGGTGAGAAGGTCCTGTTCACCTCCAGGACCCGGTGGCCTGTGGGTCGGATCACTGCTGACCCTTCTCACCCTGGACACGGACATTTCACCCTCTCCCTCAGGCAGGAGGCTACGGTCCATACAGACCCATCGATCCCGCCCCATGAACAGTTCCTCACCACCGCCGTGCACCTGTATTCACCTTATTCCGGAGGCTCGCATGGGCGCCGCCATGAACTGTGCCCGCCCCTTTTCTCCTATGTGTTAACATGGGGCTGGAGGAGTCCACATAAAATCAGTCACTACAGGAAAACAAAGCCGTTTTCAGGCCGCGCTGAGAAACGCTGCAGTGTCGACATGTTGGTGCAAATGAACATCGGACATTTTACACAAATCAGTCGACGAAACATCAGATTTGAGCGGAGAATATTTCCCCTCGTTCTCCGTTTAAATGAACGGCTTTGCGCTCGACCGGAAGTGTCTGGACAACGAGGCGCCGAGACAACGCAAAAAGTGGCAAAAGTGGGCGGGGCGGAATAAGGTGAATACTAATCACCATCTGCCACAGCTGTGAGGGGAGATGGATACCCTGACAAAGGAGAAGTGCTCACTTACACTGATTTAGACAGATTTTAGAACAATATTTGGGAAAAATGTGTCTATTGTGAATAAAAAAAAAGTGTTTACCCCATGAAAAATGAGCGCCAAAAGAAAAGTGTGTTTGAATCATAGACATAACAACGAGATCATGGACCCGGCCGAGGACAGGAACTTCTACATCACCGTGGACACAACCTGATCATCAAGCAGGCGTGTCTGTCCCACACGGCCAACTACACCTGTGTGGCCAAGAACATCGTGGCCAAGCAAGAGCTCCACCGCCGTGGTCATCGTCTACGGATTTCCCATCAACCAGTGCTCCTCCTGTGACCAAAACAGTGAAGATGGCGGCCGCGACACAACCATCTTTCACCAAAGAAAAAAAAGAGTGGTGCCACTGAATGGTGCTGCTGCCGGATGCTCTCTCATCGAATGCAATTTCTCCATCTGTGAGATCAATAAAGTACCATCTTATCTTATAACAATAATGATTCTGTGTCCTCACTCCTCCCCGTCTGCCATAGTAACCACGTTCGAGGGAGCTGCCATGCCGGGTTTACAGACTCCTCCTACCCTGCTGTGACGGAGCATCTTCATTGTAGACTCAATCAAAGTCCGGCCCTCATCAGTGTACTCGATGTTTTTTATGAAAACCATCTTTAATTGTAGCTAACCCAGTGTTCTCGCAGGAGCAGGTGGAAAGTGCAACGCTAACTACCGGAAAACGAGCTTGTTTTGCCGCCCACATATGGAGGTACTGCAGAAAATGGCGGACAATGTCGGCCCCGAGCGTCGCGGTCGTAAAGCGGCGCAAGCGGCGGCCATTGGTTTACATTTTTATATGAAAAACAAAGAAGAAGAAGAAGAAAAAGGGGAAGCACTTTAAGGGCTTTTCTTGAATGTCCGGTCTTCATTAGAGCTTAAAGGGGCTAGATGCAAGTTTGCCATTTTATACTCACTACTGCCACCTCAGGTCTTATGC
Organism: Gobius niger; assembly: GCF_951799975.1. Taxonomy (NCBI): domain Eukaryota; kingdom Metazoa; phylum Chordata; class Actinopteri; order Gobiiformes; family Gobiidae; genus Gobius; species Gobius niger. The sequence goes on from NC_136854.1 coordinate 43,415,836, forward strand.
GTAGCTGCAGCTTCTATATTAAGCTCGTGCATGACGGAGCTTCAGACCCGAAGCAACAACTTTCTGAGCGACAGTGCAGGATTTTAGAGGCAGTTGTGGTGAACAGGTCTGAGCTCATTCTACACATGAGGACATGGCTGGAACATGTAGGGGGAGGAAAATACTTAATTTTAACATTTTTAAACTCCGTATAGTCCCTTTAATCGGGCATTTGTACATCTCGCTCTGTTGAACGCAGGGAGTGCAGGAAATAATCATGACTTTGAAGACTCATGAACTAAACTAACTATAGGAACACATTGGGAGAGGACAAATGCTGACAACATCTTTGGTCGTTTTGCGTGACTGAGCGCACGCACAAAGACGAGACAGGTACGCATCAACTCGTCTAAGCTCAGGTAAGAACATAATCTCAGTGTGGAAAAACGGGGGCCTGTTCCTTTAATACACCACACAATCCCGTTGTTCTCATCTTTCTCTCATATTGCTTTACATGCCGTTATGGCCTAGTCGTTTAAAGTTTTCACTGCTTATTTTTGATCTAAATTCTATGTTATTTGTTTTATGTTGCACAAAGAAAAATTCCTAGTTCGTAGTTTGTGAACCTGTTCCAGACAATTACAATAAAACCGATTGTGATTCTAAACAAAAAGTCTTGAAATTGATTCTTTTGTTTTGATTTCTGCTTCGCACTTTTGACTTTTATCTCAATGACCTTTTATCCACGATGTCGTCACAGAAATGGTTTTCAGGGACAAGGACCTCATGAAGCTCACGGAGAAAATGCCAAGAATAAAGGGTGGCCATTTTGAATCATTTAGTATATTTATTATATTATGGTTCACCCTTTTTCACTCCCTACATCAGTGGCTCCCAACCTTTTTTGGTTTTCTTAATTTATCCTCCGAGAACCCCCTACCTCTAAAGTGAGATTATACAGTATTTAACCTCTTAACCCCCACCTGAACAAACAGAGCCACACTTTTCCCCAGTTCGGCTTTACCCAAATCTTAAAGCTTCTCGAAAATAAAGTGTCAACATAGTCACAAAAATGACATGAAAACAAGGATGAAATTTGAAATAAAAAGAGCAACAAAAACATGACAAAAAGCAACAGAAAAGTGACAAAGACACGATAAAAAGTGACGACAAAGCGAGGAAAAAAGATCCATTTTGATTAGTTTTGTAGGTCTTAGCTTTCAAATGAGGCGTTACTCTGGCCTGGTGATCATGTGGATTTGGGTAAAGCTGAACTGGACAAAACGTGGTTGGTTCAGAGGTTAATCTCTTATCACCCGCCAAAACCAAATGCATTCTCTCCACTTGCCATTGTCGTCACTTTTTATTTCCCTTTTGTGTTTTTGTCACTTTTTTATGGATTTTTGTCACTTTTTTGCTGGATTTTTGTCACTTTTTTGCTGGATTTTTATCTTTTTTTTGCTGGATTTTTGTCACTTTTTTGCTGGATTTTTGTCTTTTTTTTTTACTGGATTTCTGTCATTTTTTGCTGGATTTTTGTCACTTTTTTGTTGGATTTTTGTCACTTTTTTGCTGGATTTTTATTACTTTTTTGCTGGATTTTTGTCTTTTTTTTGCTGGATTTTTATTACTTTTTTGCTGGATTTTTGTCACTTTTTTGCTGGATTTTTATTACTTTTTTGCTGGATTTTTGTCTTTTTTTTTTACTGGATTTCTGTCATTTTTTGCTGGATTTTTGTCACTTTTTTGTTGGATTTTTGTCATTTTTTGCTGGATTTTTGTCACTTTTTTGATGGATTTTTGTCACTTTTTTGCTGGATTTTTATCTTTTTTTGCTGGATTTTTATCTTTTTTTTGCTGGATTTTTGTCACTTTTTTGCTGGATTTTTGTCACTTTTTTGCTGGATTTTTGTCACTTTTTTGCTGGATTTTTGTCACTTTTTTGCTGGATTTTTGTCATTTTTTACTGGATTTCTGTCATTTTTTGCTGGATTTTTGTCACTTTTTGTTGGATTTTTGTCATTTTTTGGTGGATTTTTGTCACTTTTTTGTTGGATTTTTGTCATTTTTTGCTGGATTTTTGTCTTTTTTTTTTTTACTGGATTTTTGTCTTTTTTTTTTTACTGGATTTTTGTCTTTTTTTTTTTTACTGGACTTTTGTCTTTTTTTGCTGGATTTTTTTCTTTTTTTTGCTGGATTTTTATCTTTTTTTTGCTGAATTTTTATCATTTTTGTCAATTTACATCCTCATTTTCTCCTGGTTTTTTGCCTGTGTTTTGAAGAAACTTATAGATTTGGAGAATTTGGAGAACAGGAGAAAACATGTTCAGGTGGGAGTTAAGAGGTTTAAGTAAAGAGAAAACTTCCTACATTTATTTTTTCATTGTTCGTTTTGCTGTTTTTTTCACAGTTTCCTCCATATTAAAAGGTTACACATCCCCTCCCACCACTAGAGGCGCTGCTGCTCCTCCAGGCGCGCTCCTCCTGCCGCTTTAAACCCACGACGCAGCCGCTGTTGTTGTCACGCCTTTTGTTCCGGGGTTGTTGATGTCTCCCCCTCTCCCCTGATGGGACAGAGGCGCCTTTGTGGGTGATTCCTCAGTGAACATGTCCCACACAGGTGAGGGGCTGCGGGCGCAGGTGGTGGAGAGGCTCGTGGACGCAGCCGAGGAAATATTTATGCTTTTCGGACGAGCTTTTGCAGAATATAAAGATGAGATTCTACGGTCCAAATTACTGCAACGACCCCACGTGGTGCTTTACAGAGAAGGTAAGGACAAAACCAACAAAAAACGTTTCATGCTTTTGCAGTAGTGGCTTATTTGTAGTAGTTGTGGTAAAATTTCGGGCAGGGTCTGATTTTTGTAGAATATTCCATCCCTTTTACCCAATTGCATGTCCAGGAAATGATCAAATTGAATCTAGCATTGAGTTTACTTAATGCAAAAGCAATGAATAAAGTAGGTGTTGCTTTTTGTTGTGTTGTGGGTCATGCTTGTCTTTGTTGCAGCCTAGACTTTCTCAAACACTGTGACCAAAAATCTGCAAGAGCCATATTGATATTACCCAGTGACAAACAGAAGCTCTGGATCTGAAAGGCTTTAACCTCTTAACTCCCGCCTGAACCGAGAGGATCTTTTTCCTCACGGCATCACATTTTTTTTCCATTTTTTTGTTGGGTATTTAACTCATTTTTGTAACTTTTTTGTCATTTTTTTGTTCATTTTTGTAAAAAAAAATTGTCAAATTGTTATCACATTTCTGTCATTTTTTGTCAATTTTTTGTCATTTTTTTGTCTTTTTTTTGTCAAATTTTTATCAAATTTTAGTTATTTTTTTTCACATTTTGTCAAATTTGTCATTTTTTCGTCCATTTTTTATCAATTTTTTGTCATTTTTTTTGTCACATTTTTGTCATTTCTTCATCCAATTTTGGTCATTTTTTTTGGTCCATTTTTTATATTTTTTTTGTCAAATTTTTGTCAATTTTTTGTCTTTTTTTTGGTCAAATTTTGGTCAATTTTTTGTGACATTTTTCGTCACTTTTTCGTCAATGTTTTCTCACTTTTTTGTCACATTTCCATCATTGTTTTCGTCTCAGTTCTGTCTCTATTTTCACAGCTTTTTTCCAGAAGCTTTTGGATTGAGGTAAAGCCAAACTGGAGAAAATGTGCTCGGTTCAGGTGGGAGTTAAGGGGTTCCTTCAAATCACTGGTTTGGTCTCAAATAAATCGGTTTGAGCGGCACAAGATGGATTTGTGTGTGTTTGTGATAGACTGTAGAATATCAGTGGACAAAGTGAGGCTGTCTTCCTCTATGTCGTCCAGTAAAGGCTAACTGAAGCTCGGTCATGCTAGCAATTTGGCTGGGTTTTTGGAGCCTGTATTTGTATTCATAAATAAATATAGTGTAAGGGCAATGAAATCGGCCAATGTTGTGGTTTTGACAAACACATGGTGATAAAAATAAGACTGATAATCCTGTGGTCAAAGTTTAAATGGAATGACTATTGGAGCCAGAAACCTCTGCCGGAACCAGCCCCCATTTTACATTGGTCATAGTATGAAGCCCGTAAGTTGATTGAGTTCAGGACGTTTCACTTTATTCACAGATGCTTCGTCTTAGCCTTTGTGATCAGGGGAGACAGTGGCACAGGTGGTAGATCGGGTCGTCTCATGTTCGCAAAGTTGTGGGTCCGAACCCCAAAAATCCAGCAGAAAAAAAGACAAAAATCCAGAAAAAAAGTGACAAAAATCCAGCAGAAAAAAAGACAAAAATCCAGAAAAAAAGTGACAAAAATCCAGCAGAAAAAAGACACAAATCCAGCAGAAAAAAGACAAAAATCCAGCAAAAAAATGAAAAAAATCCAGCAGAAAAAAAGACAAAAATCCAGCAAAAAAATGACAAAAATCCAGCAAAAAAATTGACAAAAATCCAGCAGAAAAAAGACAAAAATCCAGCTAAAAAAAAGACAAAAATCCGGCAAAAAAATGACAAAAATCCAGCAAAAAAATTGACAAAAATCCAGCTAAAAAAATGACAAAAATCCAGCAGAAAAAAAGACAAAAATCCAGAAAAAAAGTGACAAAAATCCAGCAGAAAAAAGACAAAAAATCCAGCAGAAAAAAGACAAAAATCCAGCAAAAAAATGACAAAAATCCAGCTAAAAAAATGACAAAAATCCAGCAAAAAAATGACAAAAATCCGGCAAAAAAATGACAAAAATCCAGCAAAAAAATTGACAAAAATCCAGCTAAAAAAATGACAAAAATCCAGCAGAAAAAAGACAAAAATCCAGCAAAAAATTGACAAAAATCCAGAAAAAAAGTGACACAAATCCAGCAGAAAAAAGACAAAAATCCAACAGAAAAAAAGACAAAAATCCAGAAAAAAAGTGACAAAAATCCAGAAAAAAAATTGACAAAAATCCAGCAAAAAAATGACAAAAATCCGGCAAAAAAATGACAAAAATCCAGCAAAAAAATTGACAAAAATCCAGCTAAAAAAATGACAAAAATCCACCAAAAAAATGACAAAAATCCAGCAGAAAAAAGACAAAAATCCAGCAAAAAAATTGACAAAAATCCAGCTAAAAAAATGACAAAAATCCAGCAGAAAAATGACAAAAATCCAGCAGAAAAAAGACAAAAATCCAGCTAAAAAAATGACAAAAATCTGGCAAAAAAATGACAAAAATCTGGCAAAAAAATGACAAAAATCCAGCAAAAAAATTGACAAAAATCCAGCTAAAAAAATGACAAAAATCCACAAAAAAAATGACAAAAATCCAGCAAAAAAATGACAAAAATCCAGCAGAAAAAAGACAAAAATCCAGCAAAAAAATTGACAAAAATCCAGCAAAAAAGGAATAAGAAGTGACAAAAACACATAAGGGAAATAAAAAGTGCCGACAATGGCAAAGAGGAGAGAATGCATTTGGTTTTGGCGGGTGGTAAGAGGTTGCATTGGTGTATTGAGAGTGTGAATGTGTGTGTGGTTCTTTGGATAAAATCGCAGCCATTATCAGATCTGACCACAAGAACTTTCATTCCATTGCGATGAATACTTCCTGGATGAATGAGAGCCTTCACAAACACACGTCCCACTCGGCTTCCACAGCTAATAACGAGGTCAGGTTTCAGTGTTTGTGAACCATAGATGTAGTGTTTGGTAATTATTCAATCAGGAAGCAGAATGAGCTACGCCACTAGCTAGGGCTGCTCGATTATTGAAAAAATAATAATCACGATTATTTTTGTCATAATTGAAATCACGATTATTCAAACGATTATTTGTTGCCTTTAAAAAAATCCATCAAAAAAGTGACAAAAATCCAGCAGAAAAAGACAAAAATCCAGCAAAATTGTGACAAAAATCCAGCAAAAAATGACAAAAATCCATCAAAATTGTGACAAAAATCCATCAAAAAAATGACAAAAATCCATCAAAAAAGTGACAAAAATCCAGCAAAAAAGTGACAAAAATCCATCAAAATTGTGACAAAAATCCAGCTAAAAAAAGACAAAAATCCATCAAAAAAGTGACAAAAATCCAGCAAAAATAGTGACAAAAATCCAGCAAAAAATGACAAAAATCCAGCAAAAAAAGACAAAAATCCATCAAAAAAGTGACAAAAATCCATCAAAAAAGTGACAAAAATCCATCAAAAAGTGACAAAAATCCATCAAAAAAGTGACAAAAATCCATCAAAAAGTGACAAAAATCCAGCAAAAAAAGACAAAAATCCATCAAAAAAGTGACAAAAATTCAGCAAAAAAGTGACAAAAATCCAGCAAAAATAGTGACAAAAATCCAGCAAAAATAGTGACAAAAATCCAGCAAAAAAAGACAAAAATCCAGCAAAAAAAGACAAAAATCCATCAAAAAAGTGACAAAAATCCATCAAAAAAGTGACAAAAATCCATCAAAAAAGTGACAAAAATCCATCAAAAAAGTGACAAAAATCCAGCAAAAATAGTGACAAAAATCCAGCAAAAAATGACAAAAATCCAGCAAAAAAAGACAAAAATCCATCAAAAAAGTGACAAAAATCCATCAAAAAAGTGACAAAAATCCATCAAAAAAGTGACAAAAATCCATCAAAAAAGTGACAAAAATCCATCAAAATTGTGACACAAATCCAGCAAAAAAAGACAAAAATCCAGCAAAAAAGTGACAAAAATCCATCAAAAAAAGACAAAAATCCAGCAAAAAAGTGACAAAAATCCCAAAATTAAAAATTAGAAAAAGCAAAAAAATAATTTGAAAAAAAAATTGAAAAAAAATAATTAAATTGATTTTTTGCGATTATGCTAATTTTGTAATCGTTTACTGTTGTAATCGAAATCGTAATCGAATTTCGATTAATTGCACAGCCCTACCACTAGCAATTAATCATCTCTCATGAATAAACATTGTCCATGTGTTTTGTGAGTTGATGTGTCGTGAACTCGAAAATACCGCAAGAATAACCTTTATCTATTGAACCGGATTTCTCACAATAATGTTGAATGTTATCAAATATACACATGAGAGAAAACATCTGTGAGCAGTTTGTCCCAAGCCAAGACCACTGTCAGTTGTTTTCTCATGTTTTCTGTTCTTCTCTGTCTGCTGTAGACGTCCAGAGAGTTACTGTGGGTGCAGACAGCGGCCCGATCAAAGAGGAAGAAGATTCAACCCTCAAGATCTCATCGTCTTCTGCTAAAGCAACTCCAGGAAAAGCCCCGGCTGAGGGGAACAGTCAGGATTCTGAAGGAGAAGAGCTCGGCTGCAGCGCGGAAAACAACAAACAACAAAACAGCTCAGACACAGGGACATGTACGGACAAAAGATCAGCTACATCTGATGAACAAAAACAGACGACAGGTCACAGTAAGAACGTAATCAGTAAGAAACGACCGCAGAGAAACGGTGTGAAGAATCATCTGAAATATTCATGCAGCTGCAGAGACTGTGGGGTGAAGTTCTCACATCCACAAAACCTGATGAGGCACATTCGCAGCACACATAATAAAGAAAGGCCCCACAGGTGTTCAGTTTGTCAGAAGGGTTTTTTCCGAAGGTACGACTATAACCGTCACATGAGGAAACACACGGAGCAAGTTCAGGATCGTCAGAACCATCCATCCACGTCTGGTATGTTTCAAATCCTACAAAACCATGTCGTAACCTTGTTCCCTCGTCTAACACAGATGGGTGGATGTCAGTTATTATGTCAGTGCCGTCTGCTGGACACTTTCTGGGTCTTTCCTTTATTATATTATTTTTTTTCGCTGCCCCCTAGTGGCTGGGGTGAGCACTCTGGATATTTCTTTAAAAATTCCCAGGGATGTTTACCTTAATAAATCCTTTCCTAGTCCCTCTGGGGGTAATACAAGTGTCAGTGGTATGATTGGGGGGTCTTTCATCTCCCCCTGGTGTCTCTGGCCTGGACTTTTGTTGTTATGGCGGCCATTTTGAATACCGAAATAGAATTATGCAGTACTACAACATGTAGCAATATCTCTACTCTACGCTCAAGAAGAAAACGGTAAAAACACAAACCCCAGAGACGCACGTTTATGTGAAGAAACCAGTGAGTCAGTGTTTAAGATGTTAGCATGCTACTGGTTAGCGCTTAGCTTCAACAGCTCAGCTCCGCCCTCTCCAAGAGAAAGCCCTGAACCAAACTCCAAACCTTGTGTGACCTGAGGTACTTTAACAAAAATAATTAACCCAAAGATAAAACCAAAGGACACGCAGATAAGGATTTGTGAAAACAGAGGCAGAGACAGTGCTTTTAAAAGGACCAGGAGTTCGATATTAAACAGTATTTATTTCTATGATTAAAATGTATATTCAAAATGGCCAATGTTAAAAGAGCAAATCACAAATAAAACCTCGCAGCCCCTGGGCCAGAACCAAAGGGAATCTGAAAACACAAATAAACGTTAGAAAATAACCAAACAAGAATGGCTTGAGAGGGGGAAGAGCCCCACCCCCAAACAAAACGGAAAGTGCTCCCCACAAACACACACGCACTAAATAACAAAAACCCCAAGTGCAAAACAGAGAAAACGGGCCGAATCCCCCACTCGAGCACATCCAAGGGAACTGAAATCTAAAGACTAACAGACCCAGGGACTGCTGTACAAAACTGGTGCAGGGTTTAAAAAGCTACAGAAACAAACTCAAATGCAACCAAAATAAACCCTAAAACGAACTCTAAACAAAACTGTAGCTAAAATCTGCAATCAAAATGGAAACAAACGTTAAAACCAGAATATAATGAATGTAAACAAAATATTATAACACTTGTCCCGCCTTAAAACTGCTCTAAAAACGGGGGGAAACAGCCGCCACCGGAGTACGTTAAAAAGCTCTAAAACCAGAAAGATGAATGAACATTAAAATAGTAAAACCAAGAGGAGAAGTTAGAAACGCACCTGTCAGCAGCAGCTGCAGCAGTCAAGAGTGAGTGCAGGCGCGGGGGAGATTTAAAGAGGCCGCTTCCGCCATCAGGCAGGAAGCGGCCTCACCCAATAGTTTGGGGAGGGAGCCCCCTACTGTCCGCTACACTTGGATACAACATGTGACCGAGGTCAGAGCTGTCACTGTAGTATTTCCTCAGTGTTCTCAGACGAGCCACACATGTGTTTATCCTGTTGTAGCCATGACAGTCGCTAACCAGTAGCATGCTAACGTCTTGAGCAGCTTAAACACTGACTCAGACTGAGACTCTGTTGACATGACAAACTGTAAAATAGGTTTTCTCTTTCCTCTTTGATGCGTTTAGTCTTCAGAGTGAAGCAGATCTTTAGTAAATCCTGCTGTAGCTCCACAGACAGAGCTGCTACGTCTGGGCCACATTTGCTGCTTATATCACATAAACGTGTTTTACTGTTTTCTTCTTCAGCAATGATCACGAGTCATAAAACTGCCACCGTCAATCAGTCGTCTTTCATTTTCATCCAGAGTAGAGATACTGTTACCTGTTGTAGTACTGAATAATGCTACTTCGGTATTCAAAATGAAGAAGAAGAAGAAGAAGAAGAAACTTTATTTATATAGCACCTCTCACAGATAAAATCACAAAGTGCTTCACAGAGAGTCACAGAAAACATTACAGAATTTACATAGGAACAATCACAGCATTGTCAACTAAAAGCTCGTCTAAAAAGCAACGTCTTCAGCTCCTTTTTGAAGGAATCAACAGAGTCGGCTGTACGCAGCGACAAAGGAAGGTCATTCCACAATTTAGGAGCAACGGCTTCAAAGGACAGATCACCTCTGGTTTTAAAGCGGGTTCTTGGGACAGTGAGGAGGTTCTGGCCCGAGGACCTAAGGGTGCGACCCGAGGAGTAAGGGCACAGCAGGTCAGATACATATCTGGGAGCCTGACCATGCAGCGCTCTAAAAGTCAAAACTAAAATTTTAAATTCAATTCGAAATTTGACGGGGAGCCAGTGCAACGAGGATAAAATGGGAGTAATGTGTGACCGTCTGCTAGTTCCTGTTAAAAGCCGCGCTGCAGCATTTTGAACCATTTGAAGACGATTCAAAGCAGGTTTGTTAAAACAAGTAAAAAGGGAGTTACAATAATCTAAACGAGACGAGATAAAAGCATGAATCAACAATTCTAGATCAGAGTTGGATAAAATTGGTCTCAACTTGGCAATGTTTCTCAAATGGAAGAAACAGTTTTTCACCAGGTGCCTCGAGTGGCTGTCAAGAGACAAAGACTGGTCAAACCAAACACCAAGATTTCTGATGCTCGACTGAACCGAGGAGCCCAGAGAACCAAGGTGGTTTACAATTAAGGGGATTTTCTGCTCTGGAGCAATAATCAAAGTCTCCGTCTTTTCAGAATTCAGCTGAAGGCAGTTTTCATGAAGCCACGACTTTACACTTGAAAGACAATCCATTAACTCTGACAGTCTGTGCATCTCTGACTCCTTAAAGGAAAAGTACAGTTGAATATCATCAGCGTAGAGGTGATAAGACACATTTTTAAAACGGCTGATGATTTTTCCAAGAGGGCTAATGTACAACAAAAACAAAATTGGCCCCAAGACGGATCCCTGAGGAACACCATGCAGCAAAGGACTGGCATCAGACATAATGTTATTTATACATACAGAGAATGTCCTATTGGCCAAATAGGACGTCAGCCACTTCAGGACTGTCCCAGATATACCAAAGTCAGTGAGTCTTTGTAGCAACAATTTATGGTCGACAGTATCAAAAGCTGCAGACAAATCAAGCAGGATCAAAACTGAATACTGGCCAGAGTCAGCAGCCATCCGGATGTCACTAGAAACTTTTAGTAAGGCAGTCTCAGTAGAGTGCATCTTACGGAAGCCCGATTGAAATTGGTCAAACATTTCTTCATTATAAAGAAAAGCAGTCAGCTGTTCTGCTACCACCTTTTCCACAACTTTGGAGAGAAAGGGTAATTTCGATATGGGCCTATAATTGCCAGGCACAGCTGGGTCCAAAATGGCCCCCGGAACCATGCGTGATGTCATTGGAAACGCATGTATACATAAATGGAATTACGAAGAAGAAGCTAACAGGCTAACGGGCAAGGCTAACTGCGGACTAGCGCCACTTATTATACGGCTCTTCACAACGTAAGTAGAAGCTCCGTTGATTTGAATGGGATTTCCCAACGTTCTACCGGTCATTATTTTCTGATAAAGGACGTCTGAGAAAAATACTGACGCTGCCAATGGCAACGGAGTTGGTGCTTTCATATCACTCCGCACGTACGTAGCAGCGACACTATCTGTCCCGTCACTGAGAGAGAAGTCGGGGAATCGCTCGTGAAGTTTGCGTGAGATTCACCACTATTCCTCCAACTGCGCCTTAAACTAAGTAGCTAGGCTAGCTACTAGCCTTGCTGCTTCTAGCCTAGCAAAACGTAGCCGAGCAACGCGCAAACTTTTGGAAACTATTAAGTCAGTAAATAAACCTTTCGACCTTCATAAAAGTGTACGAAGTTTATGTTGTGTGTTCAGTTGGAAAATGGCCAAATAATAAGCGGGCGTCAGGGCGAAACAAGACCCCTCTGCTTCGCGTCGGGGTCCGGTTCGCCCTGTCGGTGCTTATTTTCCCGATAATGACCAGCGTTCTATACATTATCCCTTACCTAGAGCAGTACTAAGTAATTTGTGCACCCTAGAGGCCATAAGCGCCACTGCAGGTGTCGTAGCATGTTGTGTTTTTTACTCATTAATTGTCTTGGAGAGTAAATACTACGCTGACAGAAAAGACAAAGGGACAGAGGGATATTGTTCATCCGATTACACAACGGAGATCATTTTTTTCACTCAAACCTGGCTGTAAATACTGTTTAAGTGGCGCTAGCCCGCAGTTAGCTTTGCCAAAATTCCAGCACCTGTCCTCAATGGAGTCCATGAGCAAACACACACTATTCCTCTTTTGTCTGATGTTTGTCTGTTGCAGATGTCCAGTCCGTTACTGTCGCTACAAACACTGGTCCTGAACCAGTCAAATCCAAACGAGAGGAAAACTCAACCCTCAAGTCGTTGCTCTCTGTGAAAACGGAAGATCTCAACAAAGCAGTTCCACAAAAAGACCCAGTGGAGGAGAAGAGGCGGGTTTCTGAAGGAGAGGAGCCGGGCCGCAGCGCGAGCTCACACAGTAACAAGCAACATGGCGGCTGTTCAGACAACTCGACTAAGTGTAATGGACAAGAACTGAAAGCAGGTCATGGTCAGAGTTCAGCAACGAAGAGTGTGATCAGAAAGAGTCGTCTCCAGCTCACACACAACTGTTCCGATTGTGGGATGAAGTTCATGCAGCGCAGTATTCTGTTAAAGCATATCTGCTATACGCACAACAAAGACTGGCCCCACTGGTGTTCAGTTTGTCAGAAGGGTTTCTTTACAAAGTGTAACTATCTAAAGCACGTGAGGAAACACACAGGAGAACCACCGAATGTAAACAAAACGACTCCAGCCGAGAAGCGCAGTCCGGATTCTGAAGGAGAGAAGCCCGGCTGCAGCGCGGAAAACAACAAACAACAAAACAGTTCAGACACTGATACGGGGACATGTGTGGGCGGAACATCAGCTACATTTGACGAACAGAAACAGAAGGCAGGTCACAGTATGAATTCAGCGGCAAAGCTTATAATCGGGAAGGAAAGACCGCAGAGAACCGCCGCGAAGAATCGTTTGAAGCATTCGTACAGCTGCATAGACTGTGGGATGAAATTCGCACAACGACAAAGCCTGATGAGGCACATTCGCTGCACGCACAACAAGGAAAGGCCCCACAGGTGTTCGGTTTGTCACAAGGGGTTTTCCCGGAAGTATAACCAGGTAAATCACATGAGGAAACACACTGGAGAACTGCCATTCAGGTGCTCAGTCTGCAATAAAGGATACGTGTCCAAACATTCTCTCCGGGATCACAAGTGTGCACAGAGTCAGGATGATGGTGGTGATGGTGGGGATGATGATGGGCATTTGCTTTGGAGCCAACCGCTGTGGGGAGAAGGTGTCTCCTCCAGGGCAGAGACAAAGCTGTTTGGTAAGTTTAAAATCCGACAAAAATGTTTTATTTAAATTCACTACTGAAGAAGTAATGTTTAACCCCTTAACTCGCACCTGAACCGAGCACATTTTCTCCAGTTTGGCTTTGCCCCAATCCAAAAGCTTCTGGGAAAAAGCTGTGAAAATAGCGACAAAACTGAGACGAAAACAATGATGGAAATGGGACAAAAAAGTGAGGAAAAATGACACAAAAATGTCACAAGAAATTGACAAAAATGTGACAAAAAAATGACAAAAAAATGACCAAAAATTTGATAAAAAATGGACGAAAAAATAACAAAACTGTGACAAAAAAATTGATTTAAAAAAATGACGAAAAATGACAAAAATATGACAAAAAATGATTAAAAAATGACAAAAATTTGATTGAAAATTGACCAAAAAAATACAAAAATCTGACAAAAAATGACAAAAATTTGATAGAAAAATTGTCAAAAAAATACAAAAATGTGACAAAAAAATGTGAAAGAATGTGACAAAAAATACTAAGAATTGACAAAAATGTGACCAAAAAATGACAAAAATGTGATAAAAAAGGACAAAAATATTATAAAAAATGTGACAAAAAAGTTACAAAAATGAGCTGAATATCCAACAAAAAAATGATGGCAAAAAAATCTGATGACGTGAGGAAAAAGATGCTCTCGGTTCAGTCGGGAGTTAAGAGGTTAATAGTGTAGTTTGGTTAATTTTACTTGATATGAAAGCCGTGTTGAGTTTTCGGTTTCGATCTTGAGATGATTATCCAATCAGGAAGCAGAATGAGCCCCAGTTTATAATATAGGGCTGTCACGATTATTACTATATCGTCTTAACGTTCAATAAATGACAGATTAACTCTACATTTCTGAACCCAATATTTACCATCACTGCATTTTCTCCCCATTTTTCTAATGTAAGACTTTAGTTTTTTTTTTTACCCAAAGCAAGTTGTGTCTCATTGTATTTCATGTTCATTGTGGGATGTTCTAGATCAGGGGTCCCCAACTAAATCAGCTCGAGGTTCGCAAACTTTACTTTCGGGACTTTCAACATATATAGGATCTGGACATGTGCCTCCATTGATCTTAAAGGGTTGTCTAATTACAGAGCAGAACTGAATAATGAATCAATAACTGTGTCATTACATTTTATCTTATTTAAATGTTTTTGCAATTGTTGAGAAAATTGTTCATTCAGCCTTAGATGTTAGGTATATTGAGAGGACGAAAAGGCTTTGGGTCCGGACTAAAGCCTATGGAGGTCCGGATTTGGACCCAGGTCCGCCAGTTGGGGTCCTTTTCGAGCAGATCTTTACTGTAACTTTTAAACTTCGTTTGTTTCTGTTGCATCATGGGTCCTAAATTATAGTGTTTATCACGATTGTTTACCCACTTCAATATATTGAACTTTTGATGTATAGATTTTGTTATCATGACAGGCCTAGCGATAAACATAAAGCATTTTCTCTCACTGCCAAAATTCCAGCATCTCTCCACAATCCTAATAAGAGCTAGTAATAATTAAAATAATAATACATTTTATTTGTCGGCACCTTTCAGAACACCCAAGGTCACCTTACATGAGCTACAATGATAAAATCATAACAAAATAAAACACATCAAAGTAAGTAGCTAACTTTAAATAGGTGGGTTTTGAGGCGGGATTTAAAAAGGGACAGAGAGGTCATTTGACCTTCATGTCCTAGTGGGACAAGGCCTCGTGGAAGGCCCAGGACACGCTGGTGGGACTATGTCTCCGAGCTGGCCTGGTGTCGCCTCGGGGTCAGTTAAGGATTCAGCCACAGCAGCATCATCTGCACCTATGGACTCAGCAGCAGTTAAGGATTTAGCTGCACCAGCACCACCCGCATCTCCAGAAAGCGTTTCAACAATAGCAGCATCACCACCTGCATCTCCGGGGAAACGCTCAGCTTTAGCACCACCTCTATCTATCTATCCATCTATCCATCTATCCATCTATCCATTCAACATGTTTGTTTTCTGTTCTGTCTGCTACAGAGATCCAGACTGTTACTGTGGGTGATCCAGAAGTCAGTCAGGAGGGAGACCTACCCCTCGAGTCACTGCCTTCTATAAATCAGCAGTCCGGGCCTTTTGAAGAGCAGTGTGAGGGAGAGGAGCCGGGCTGCAGCGTGGACTTGTATCTGGACAATAACGAGCAACACGACGGCTCTTCAGACACCGATAACTCCAGCGACTGGGAATCTATGGACATGGCTTCAACGCAAAATGATCCACAAGAACTGAAAGCAGGTCTGAGTGAGAATTCAGGAACAGACGTCGTGGGTAATAATCAACAACATCAATGCTCTCAGTGTTTCAGGTCATTCAAAAGCGAGAGTATTCTCAAAAAACACGTACAGCATCACGCACAGCAAGGAACGTTCACTTGTCAAACTTGCAGCAAAGTTTTCAGCCAGAGATACAACTACAACAAACATCTGAAGCGTCACGCGTTGCAAGGCACATTCACTTGTCACGTTTGCGGCAAAGTTTACCGACACAAGAGCAGCTACACACAACATTTACGCATTCACTCCGCGCAAAACCCTTTGACCTGTTCCGTTTGCAAGCAGGCTTTCAGCAGGAGGAACCGTTTTAACGAACACATGAGGATCCACACGGGCGAGAAGCCGTTCAGCTGTCCGGGCTGTGGGATGAAATTCAGGCTCCAGGCCACACGAGACAGCCATCTTTATAACGTGCATAAGGTGAAAAAGCCCTTCACGTGTTCCATTTGTCCCCAGGGGTTTGTTAAAAAGAGCTTTTATGAAGATCACATGAGGATCCACACGGGAGAGAAGCCGTTCAGGTGCTCAGTCTGTGATCGAAGGTTCAGGACAAGCACGATGCTCAGCAACCATAAGAGAAGTCACAATGCTGATGCCGGGATCAAGGCTGAAGCGCTGGAATGACTTTACATGAGACACAGTAGAATCTGTCAGAGCCAGGATGTGTCCGTGATCCACTAGTCTGTGTAATTCAGCCATACCCAACGTGAAGGCGCCGTTAAGGATTAGGAAAAACTCATGAAGCCTCCCTAACTTTTCAATCTTTCAGTATTGACATGGAAAAGTAACTTGTTTTTGTTTCAATAAAAATGTACAAACAGTATTTTGAAGAAAATAGTCATTCAAAGAAATATGTTTGACAGTATAGATACAGACGCATCTCTGGAATCGCCCATATATGGTCATTTTTGAAAACTGTTAAGGGGGAAAACAATTTTGAAAAAATGAAAATTTTCTCTAATTATTCAAAAACTTCTGTAACAAATGCTGAAATATGAATATAGTTTCTACTAAATAAAGATACAAAGACATGGGGAGGAGCAAAGTGGTTCAAAAGCCCATAAATACATGAATAACGGAGAATGCTAACTTGATGCTACATGTTAGCATCGGGCTAATGCTAACGGTTAGCTAGCGCTTGCTACAACTGCCGTTTTTTCACTTCTACTGAACAATCTGCTGTGAGAAAATATCCATATGGACCCGGTTTACACTTTACTTTATTTAAGTGATAAATAAGTTCATATTCCACCAGAAAATGGCAAAAAAGAGTGAAAAATTGTGTTTCTCTAAAGATTCTATTTCCCCCCTCGGCGAAGCCACGCCCCCTTCTATGACGAGATGCCGCCTGTGTCTATTTAAAGGTTAAAGGGATATTTCAGGATTTATGACATAGTTATCCAGAGTGTTGCTGATTTCTGCTGATTTTTTTTTGTAATTCATGCAGTTCTTATGTTTGAAGAGTTTCGTGGCGCTAGGCTATTGCAAGGCTAGCGCATTTCTATGGTATCAGCTAGCCTGCATTAAAAACAGTGTGACCCGCTCCACAGAGCACCTGAGGCAAATCACTTATAACACCAGACTAACCATATAAATGTCTGTGTCCATAGAGTCATTTTAACCATTTTGCAAAATCAACTTTTTCAAGCTTTCCATCCTGTTATTCTGTCACTCCCTCATTAAAAACATGGCTGAAGTGTTGCCTTGGCACATTCACGTATTTCTGAGTAATCTGTAAAAACTCTGATGGCGGCCATTTTAGGGATAGGTTTGCCTGAGTCCTCCTAGGAACGCCCCCACCTCCTGGAGACGCCTCCGAGCTTTGGTCACCAGCCGAGTAACCAACCACTGCTCCTCAGCAGAACCCCCTCCCCACTGATGCCACAGACAGCGTGTGGAGGGGGCGTGTCTAAAGGCTCAGAGGTTCTTAAAGAGACAGAGGCCTATTTCAAGACATTCACTACAGCCATTTTGAGAGAGACATTTTATACAAGGCAGTTATTCTAATTTACTGCATTTACAGACCAACAGAAGGTTTGTCATCATTGTAGTGTGATATAGACTGGTGCTGTGTGAAAAGACCTTATATTTGAGCAGCATCAGCTTCGTGGTTGTATAAGCTACGCGGCGGCGGAGTGATCTGCTAGAAAATAGTCCCTCAAAATGCGATCATTCATGTGATGCAGGTCAGTTATATTCCAAACATGACTCTATGGACACAGACGTTTATATGTTTCACTCACAAGAACCACAACCTCAGGTATGATGTATGAAAAGATGTTTATTTTAGAATGTTGGTGTTGTCGTTTTGGGGCTTCAGATAGGGAAGCTCACGGGCTCTCGTCCCCTATCTGTAGAAATAGCAGAAAAATTATTAGTAGAAGGGAGGGAGGATGGGGCTGGAAACTCTGAACGAGAGGACGAGGTTAGTAGTCGGGGGGCTTAAATAGGCCGGCGGGCGGAAGAGGCGTATAGGAGGTGTGGTCCGGCTCTCGAACCTAGATAAATATAAATACTTATCTCCATTTAGTCTGGTGTTAGAAGTGATTTGCGTCAGGATGGAGAAGCAGAAATGTGTTCACAAATAGTTTTATTCCCAAACTCTTTCTACAAACGCGAGACGCTGCGTGATCTGAGGCTCCTCTCGAGACTTAATCTTAAACACACCTATTGTCTTTTTATGTACTGTAGACCTTTTGTAAAGCACTTTGGTTGTTTTTTTAATGTGCAATATAAATACATTTGATTTGAATTCTTCACGAGTCGCTGTCCTCACTCTCCCTCTCCCGGCCAGCGTCCTCGCCCTCCTGGCCCTCCGTCCACACACTGCTGTCTGTCCACATCACAGAGGCTCCTCCTTTGTTAGTCCAGTTCTAGTTTCACCTGACTGTTAATTAGGGCTGCTCGATTATTGAAAAAATAATAATCACGATTATTTTTGTCATAATTGAAATCACGATTATTCAAACGATTATTTGTTGCCTTTAAAAAAAATCCATCAAAAAAGTGACACAAATCCATCAAAAAAAAAGACAAAAATCCAGCAAAAAAAAGACAAAAATCCATCAAAAAAAAGACAAAAATCCGTCAAAAAAAAGACAAAAATCCATCAAAAAAGTGACAAAAATCCATCAAAAAAGTGACAAAAATCCATAAAAAAAAGACAAAAATCCATCAAAAAAGTGACAAAAATCCATCAAAAAAAAGACAAAAATCCATCAAAAAAGTGACAAAAATCCATAAAAAAAAATGACAAAAATCCATTAAAAAAGTGACAAAAATCCATCAAAAAAAAGACAAAAATCCAGCAGAAAAGTGACAAAAATCCAAAAATGTGAAGAAAAAAAAATGTGAAAAATAAAAATTGAACAAAAAAATTTGTGAAAAAAATTTTAATCGATTTTTTGCGATTATGCTAATTTTGTAATCGTTTACTGTTGTAATCGAAATCGTAATCGAATTTCGATTAATTGCACAGCCCTACTGTTAATTGCTGTAATAAATGTATCAAATGTTCCAAGGGATTCATATGTGGTATTCATGGTATTGTGTTCATGACTAATCTTGACAGTTGAACAGACTCTTGTGCATGTGACGACTTATACAATGAAATGACGCTGACACGTTTTGGAGCGAAAAACCATTAGACTGAGGATCAACAAGGACTCGGTGTCGGGCAATTCTCAAAATCAAATGAAAATCCTGATCGGGACATCCCTAGTTTTGAGAATGTCATTTTTGTTTCAAGAAATGAGCCAAACCAATGGAGAAAATCTCACTATGTGCTCATCACACATTGCGATCATCTCCTCTTCCTCATTTCCTGAAGTCGTTTCTGGTTGATGTTTAGCTGCAGCACTTCTGGTTTAGCACCGTGAGCGGCTGCTGTTTAGAAAAGGCTGAGCTCGAGGTCAAACTCTGTCACTGGAGACAGATCTGGATTGAAACTAGTCCTTGAAACAATGTGTTTATAAAGTGCCAGGTTGACGACGACACTAGAATTTAGACATTTCCAGACAAGGTCAAAACCTGCTGACATCAATGGGGTGGCCAGACCTTCACTAGGGCTGCCACCCTGTAGATCCGCCCCTGCTTGGCTGCGTATGACTTTTTTTTCCCTTCAAAATTTTGACGACATGAGGCTAAAGTGACGCCGCTTGGTTACATGATGGCGTAAACAGATCACCTTTGCTCTGCCCGTCAGGTCTCAGAAGCTTAACAGAGTTATAGTGATGAGATTTACGGCTCTTTTACAGCCGAGTCTTTGGGATCCATTCATTCCAAAGAGCCGTCAACAGACTGGCTCTTTTTAATGTACAATTTGAATCATGGCAGCCAGAAAACTCACAATATCGAAGACGTGATCGATAAATGAAAACCTTTTGATATTAATGCTTAGGAAGACGAGTTTGTGAGTAAAATCTTGTGCCACAGCTATTAAAAATAAGCTGCAACTCTTTCACTTGTCGCCTGCTCCGTTTTTGGGCTGATTCTTGAGTTTGTTCTGGGGAGTTCTGGGCAAATTTGACAGAAAAAACAATATTTTTGGGAACATTTCGTTCGAACGTTGGAACGAGCGCCGATAGAGTCCGGGTTTTGTCCGATCATTGCCAGTAAATCCGGCTCATTGTCAAAGTATTTTTCACTTAAACCACAATAAGAGCAAGTGTCTACAACACAGAGGTATCTTTACAGCCGTTGCCTCTCAATCAACGTCTGCTCAAACACATTAGACGCTGAATGAATTGTGGATTACATTCATCGATTAAACAAAGCCACTCCTAAAGCGGTGGAAGCTCCTGAAGAACTTCTGAGTGCTCGAAATACTTCAACGAAAGAGGAAACTCACCCTCAGAGATTCCACCAAAGACACAAGTGCTTCTCGGATAGGCCTCAGTTTTTAGATACCGGTGCTTTAACGATACTTTTTCCGATATACTTTCAATACTTGTGTACTGACTTTTTGTGTTAATGCACTTTTCAATCTCAACACTTCAGTAAATGTCAATTGCCATTTGGTTTATAAACTTTGGACACATGACTTTTTACTCGGGCTGCAACTTATTGATCAAATTCAATGTTTAGGTGTTAAGTTGTGCATTGTGTTAAATGGAAAGCAAAAATGTCAGT
>NC_136854.1:43441301-43656301 GCF_951799975.1 Gobius niger
CGTTGCATCTCTCACACTGACAGTGGGCTTAAAGCAGGCAAAGCTCGATGGGCACATTTTGGACCCCAGGGCGCGCAGCTTATCGTAGCATCTGGGCGTCTTCTCATGCTGAGAGGGCGTTTCACAGGGCTCTGTGTGGTCCATGGGACCCTGATCCTGAATACTGGCCACTCTGTCCTGCTCAGGCCTCACTGCACGCTGTGTGTGAATATCTTCTTTAAACTCCTGTTCTTCTGTGACCTGTTCCTCCTCAGGAGAGGCCTGGCCTCTGTGACACTGTGTCACTTTCTTTTGGATGGAGCGGAGCATTTCTCTGACATTTCGCATCATTGCTTTAATTTTATCTTTAGGGGGGCTGTAGTTCCTGTCTTTTGACAGAACGATACGCTGTCCCTTGACTCTGCTACAGCAGAGCACAAAGTTAATGTGGCTTGTTACCTGCTCGTTCAGCAGTTTAAGTAGATTCTTTGTGGCCTGGTTATAAGAACCGGCCGCGGACTTAAAACTGTCCCTGAGACCTCTGTGCACGGCTTTGTTCACTGCCTCTTCAGACACCTGCAGACGGCTCGCAGTTCCATCGAGCACGAGGTTTCTGAACGCGTCCAGGATCACATTCGAGAGGGAAGTGATCAGCTCCATGCACATTCCAGCTAGTTCATCCCTGGATTCACGTTTACTTAAATCCAAAGTTCCCAGGCTGTCCAAGAATGACACGACGATCGGCTGAACTGTTTCTGTGGAGATTTTTGGCATGATTTCGTCGAGAGGAGACTGGTTTCCCCCGTCCTCCTCTGGTTGCTCCGTCGTTTTCTCATCGACTGCCTGGACAGTTGTGACGCCTGGCGAGAGACGCTCAGAGTCCTCCTCATCTGAATATAGCTTTTCCATGGTTTTGATCAGGATTTGGGTCGTCGCAGACAGACTTGTGTCCTGCGTTGAACTGCTGTCCATGACTAAATGGATATTTCCTGTTCACTTTCACAGGTTAAACACGATAAACACTTTTTCTGTGCGTGACAGCTCAGAGTACGCCCAGCTATTCACAGATAAATCTCTGAAATGTGAATTTTGGTGTGAATATGCTAATATGAATGTGATGTCATAATCTGTCAGCCAATAGGATTTGTGTTCCGGAATGTGTATGACATCATTGTTTTGATCTGTTTCCACGTTACTGGGTCACGTTCTAGAAGGTGATGATGTCATAATCTCAGGTGCAGGGCAGGGCCAATAGATACAGACGGCATCTCTGGAATCGCCCATATATGGTCATGTTTGAAAACAGTTAAGGGGGAAAACAATTTTGAAAAAATCTAAAGTTTCTCTAATTATTTAAAAACGACTTGAACAAATGCTGAATTATGAATATAGTTTTCTACTAAATAATGATACAAAGACATGGAGAGGAGCAAAGTGGTTCAAAAGCCTATAGATACATAAAAAAAACGGAGAATGCTAACATGATGCTACATGTTAGCATCGGGCTAATGCTAACGGTTAGCTAGCGCTAGCTACAACTGCCGTTTTTTCACTTCTACTGAACAATCTGCTGTGAGAAAATATCCACATGGGCCCGATTTACACTTGACTTTATTTGTATGTGATAAATAAGTTCATATTCCACCAGAAAATGGCTAAAAAGAGTGAAAAATGTGTTTCCCAAAAGATTCTATTTTCCCCCTCGGCGAAGCCACGCCCCCTTCTATGACGAAATGCCGTCTGTATCTATACTATTCTATGGGGAAATCTCCAAAACGAAAACTGGCAAATGTTGTACCTCATCAGTATTCGGTCGTGAGTGGATGCACAAACTCTCATGTGGATGCTAACGTTAGCAACAAAGGACGTTTTTTCGCTTCTACTGAACAGTTCGCAGTGAATAAACCATCCACATGAACCTGAGTTTGACTTGACTTGTGTGCGATTAATATGTTTATAGTCTTATAGTTTTATTTTACTGTATTGATAAATCTGACATTAATCAAACGTGCTGGTATGACAGGAAAAGGCAGTGACAGCGGCTCATATAAAAGGCTTCCGCGGGAGGTTTAGAAAATATTAAAAGAGTGGCAGCTAGCCTTTTAGCGTAGCAAAATCTTTTAAAACATACTCACGCGGTATTCTTGCCACAGCTGTGGTAGCTCGGCGTGGCGTCCGCCTAAAGCTCCGTCCACTGTTGACCGCTTAGGATTCCCTCGTTTTGTTAGCAGGTAACTCTTATCCAAGACCAATATGTAACTTTATTTGAATAATGCCTAAGATGCGCCCTTATTTGTGCAGCTTCAGGCATGGAAACTGCTGTCTTGTCTGGTCCTCTCTCTTCGCTCTGGAACAAGTGCAACCGAATGACTACGAAATCGTGTATTGAAGTAACGAAAACCTGGTACTGGATAAAGGACTGAAATTATGGACAAGTGGTACAGAACTTGCATTAAAGGTAGGGCTGTGCAATTAATCAAAATTCGATTACGATTTCGATTACAACAGTAAACGATTACAAAATTAGCATAATCGCAAAAAATCGATTATAATTTTTTTTTTTTCAAAAAAATTTTGTTCAATTTTTTTTTTTACATTTTTTTTCACATTTTGGGATTTTTGTCACTTTTCTGCTAGATTTTTGTCATTTTTTTTGATGGATTTTTGACATTTTTTTGATGGATTTTTGTCATTTTTTTGATGGATTTTTGTCATTTTTTTTGATAGATTTTTGTCATTTTTTTGATGGATTTTTGTCATTTTTTTGATGGATTTTTGTCATTTTTTTGATGGATTTTTGTCATTTTTTTTTATGGATTTTTGTCATTTTTTTGATGGATTTTTGTCATTTTTTGATGGATTTTTGTCATTTTTTGATGGATTTTTGTCATTTTTTTATGGATTTTTGTCATTTTTTTGATGGATTTTTGTCTTTTTTTGATGGATTTTTGTCACTTTTTTGATGGATTTTTGTCACTTTTTTGATGGATTTTTGTCACTTTTTTGATGGATTTTTTTTAAAGGCAACAAATAATCGTTTGAATAATCGTGATTTCAATTATGACAAAAATAATCGTGATTATTATTTTTTCAATAATCGAGCAGCCCTAATTAAAGGTAGCAAATTGTGCGCTTCGAAATGGAACTCAACAAACGCAAATAGATGTTTTTAACTTATAGAAAAATAAAGCAAACTTTTGTAAGATTGACATTGCCTGCCTGTCATTTTATATCATAACGAACCTGTGTGCCTTGTACTTTGTCAATCTGTATTTAGTTAAATCTCTAGGTGCAACTCCTGGGGTGGCGTTGTGGCATTTTAATGGGATTGGGAGACAGGGGCACTTGAGTGTTATCACATCTGCGGGACAGCGGGGCAGTGATGGAGCTGCTGGGACGGAGGGATGGACAGATAATTGATGCAGACGCTCTCACCGAAAGACACTATGTCACTGTGTCAGGGTCAAAACTGGGAATGTCTAAAGGAATTATAAATAAACTGGTTCATTCATGGCCCGTCTGCAGGTCTAACTGGAGCTCACATTGGATTCATGTTTCTGATGTGAAATGTAGCGTTTCCAACAGTGTCTAAAGATCTAACGCTCAGAAGGTCCCGGGTTTGATTCCCACCTGGACGGGGCCTTTTCTGTGTGGAGTTTGCATGTTCTCCCCGTGTTAATACTACGCTGACAGAAAAGACAAAGGGACAGAGGGATTTTGTGCATCCAATTATACAATGGAGATCTTTTTTTTTCACTCAGACTTGGCTGTAAATACTGTTTCTACTCTGGGTTCATTATACTGAGAAGTGAAGAAGGAAGTCATGGAGCTTCTGCTGGATGTAACAATGAAAGATTGAAATTCAAGTTTTCCTTTGCAATACGTGGGAAAATCCTGAATATTTTAACCCCTTAACTCCCGCCTGAACCGAGCACATTTTCTCCAGTTTGGCTTTACCCCAATCTAAAAGCTTCTGGGAAAAAGGTGTGAAAATAGCAACAAAACTGAGACGAAAACAATGATGGAAATGTGAGAAAAAAGTGAGAAAACATTGACAAAAAATTGACGAAAAAATGACAAAAATGAGCCGAGTTCTTTTTGATTTTAGGCAACGCAGAGAAAACACCACGGTTACATTGGTGCTGTGAGACCCGTCGTACTCTGGGCCAGGGTTCAACCAGTCCACACGTGTTTTGTGGATCTGGAGAAAGCGGCTCCAAATCCGAGGCCATGGTTTTCCCTCTGGAGGTGTTCCAGGCATGTCCTATTGGGACAAGGCCTCGTGGAAGACCCAGGACACGCTGGTGGGACTATGGCTGTTTCCCAATTGCCAGGATCCTCGGCGTCTCGACCACTTCGGACGTCATTTGCGTCATCACGGCGCCGCCAAGTGGTTCCATTTCACCTGGACCACTCGCCCCCTCTCAGCTCGACTCCTCCGTTTGGCTCATTTACGAAGGATACAGGAGTGGATCGTCCGCTGCCTCGGAGAGCTGAAATTACCCATGATGCACTGCAACATAGTTTCTTTTTTCTTTTCTCGCAAAACTTTATTAGTTTGAACTCACTTTAAAAAAAAGTTGTGTTCCACATAAACAGTTTCCTGGCCTCTGTTATTTATAAAACAGTTGTTTTAATGAGCATAGATTGACACGTGACCTGACGCAGCCGCTCCGGAGGCCGTTCCATTTGAGCTCGAAGGCGGCGGAGAGAGGACACTCCGCTCCGTTTTGGAGGAGCCGCCACCGAGGACGTCAACAAAGTGGCCAAACGGAGGACGGATCCTCGCAATTGAGAAACAGCCTATGTCTCCGAGCTGGCCTGGTGTGGCCTCGGGGTCAGAACAGCTGGAGGAGGTGTGGCCTCGGGGTCAGAACAGCTGGAGGAGGTGTGTGTGGATCGGGAAGTCTGGGCATCTCTGCTGAGACGCTGCCCCCGGAGGAGGATGGAGGGATGGATGGTATTACATCGTGTACTGAGGGTTCCAGGGGATAAACAATGAAGAAGCAAAAAGAAAAAACAACAAAAAACAAAGACAAAGAACAAACAATAAATAAGTAAAAAATAAGGGGGAATAAAAACATAACTCATAAAATAAAACAAAATTCCCAGACACAATAAGGCACTTAAACCACATTGAATTTAGAGCAGATATTTACAGTTTTCTGATGGGCTGATTGTATTAAGGTATGTGTTGAGATCTTTATGAAAAACTAAGAACATTGTTTTTTGCCGACTACATTTGTTTTGTAAATATAGAATTTTGCGAGGATCAGAACCAGATTGATTTGTCAAAGCCATCATGCAAAAAACCACAGAAAAAACACACACGTCGAAAATATAATTTAAACTGTACGTTTCATTCATCTGCAATGAGCTTTGAGATGTCTTTCCAGAGTTTTTGAGAATGATTGCGGTACCAAAACAGATGTCGGATCGGAGCAAAACGTACAGTAAGTGTCTATACTTGACTTGAATCTACTCATATAGTGTTTAACGGGGTAGATCTTGTGCAAAATATGACCACACCTGAGACCACGGGATGTTGTCAAAATAGCTGATGTCATAATGGTTTCACTTTTGAACAAAGAGCGAATTAACCTGTTCTTTGCCGACCCAGACCAGCCCATGCCACAGCAGGTAACACAAGGATCAACAAGTTGCATTGCCCGAGGGAGGGTACTTTCTCAAGGCACCCATTGGAATCAAATTAATTACAGTTGTAGATTCTTCTTCACTTGCCTATCCAAGCCAACCCAGCCGCCTCACTCTCACGAGCTTTGAGCTTTCGTGAATGATTCTTCAGTAATAATGCTCCACGTAGGTGAGGTGCTGAAGGCTCAGGTGGGGGAGAGGCTCATGGAAGCAGCGGAGGAAATATTTATGCTTTTTGAACAAGCTTTCGCAAAATATAAAGATAAATATGAAGATGAGATTCTATGGTCCACATTACTGCAACAAGCCAACAAGCTTCATGAAGAAGGTAAGGACTGAACTCCATCCATCCATTTTCTTCCGCTTTATCCGGGGGCCGGGTCGCGGGGGCAGCAGTCTCAGCAGAGATGCCCAGACTTCCCGATCCACACACACCTCCTCCACCCTGCGAAGGAAACCCATTTCGGCCGCTTGTATTCGCGATCTATAAGGACTGAAGTGAATGACAAAACTAACAAAAATCGCTTTATGCTTTTGTAGTAGTAGCCTATTAGTAGTAGTCAGGGGCGTCGGACTGGGGGGGGTAAAGGGCACTGAGTACCCAGGGCCCAGTGCAGGGTGGGGGCCCTCAAAAGTGCTGCAAAAAGCGTTCTGTATTGTACTTTCTAAATTTCATGGGGGGTCATGTTTGGTTTTTTCGGGACACTGATTGATTCAGGCAAAACAATGCGTTAAAAACACATGGACTTTTTAAAAGGCAGTCGTGGCCTGGTTTAAAACAGGAGGGGCCAATTTTCATCATCACCAAAACACCCAAGAACCTCACCCTTGTCACCTAAAGTAAAGAACTACTTTCTGCAAATGCGAAGTTTTCAGGGCTTTGGGATCCACCGTTACCCTTGGATGACGAGCCGAGGACCCAAATCAAACTGTAATCTGTCATATATCGTATAAAATATTGTATTTTCCACACAAGGAACAGGGCTGAAATACAATGGCTGCTAGACTTTTCGGGCCCTGACCCCCTTAAAAATAGCAAACAAACTAGGCATCCATGTGTTTGTTTATGAAGCATTTTTTTAGGTCGACCTATTTTTTCACCTGGTTAGGCTATATATAGTTATGTTATAATAGAAAAAAAAAAATGAACTGCACTTAGGGCTGTGCAATTAATCGAAATTCGATTACAATTTCGATTACAACAGTAAACGATTACAAAATTAGCATAATCGCAAAAAATCGATTATAATTATTTTTTTGTTCAAAAATGTTTTTGTTCAAATTTTTTTTTTCACATTTTTGGATTTTTGTCACTTTTCTGCTGGATTTTTGTCACTTTTTTGATGGATTTTTTGTCACTTTTTTGCTGGATTTTTGTCTTTTTTTTTGATGGATTTTTGTCATTTTTTTGATGGATTTTTGTCATTTTTTTGATGGATTTTTGTCATTTTTTGATAGATTTTTGTCACTTTTTTTGATGGATTTTTGTCACTTTTTTGATGGATTTTTGTCACTTTTTTGATGGATTTTTGTCATTTTTTTGCTGGATTTTTGTCACTTTTTTGCTGGATTTTTGTCACTTTTTTGATGGATTTTTTGTCACTTTTTTGCTGGATTTTTGTCACTTTTTTGCTGGATTTTTGTCTTTTTTTTGATGGATTTTTGTCTTTTTTTTATGGATTTTTGTCTTTTTTTTTGCTGGATTTTTGTCTTTTTTTGATGGATTTTTTTTAAAGGCAACAAATAATCGTTTGAATAATCGTGATTTCAATTATGACAAAAATAATCGTGATTATTATTTTTTCAATAATCGAGCAGCCCTAACTGCACTGTCAAATTATCACTGTTTTGTGGTTAAAGAACATAAAATATGAGCGCGGGTCCACCAAGATAGTTTGTACCCAGGGCCCAGAATTTGGCGCTACGCCCCTGGTAGTAGTTATGGTGAAATATAGGGCAGGGTCTCATGTTTGTAGAATATTCTGTGCCTTTAGCTGATTGTATGTCCAGGCAATGATCAAATTCAGTCTAACATTGAGTTTACTTATTGCGAAAGAAGAAGAAGAGTAGTTAATAAAGTAGTTGTAGTAGTAGTTGCTTTTAGTTGTGTTGTGAGTCATGCTTGTCTTTGTTGCAGCCTATACTTAGTGGTTTGCATGTTCTCCCCGTGTCTGCGTAGGTTTCCTCCGGGCGCTCCGGTTTCCCCTACCACTAAAAACATGCACAATAGGGCAGGATGAATGATGTGTGTGAGCGACTGTGTGGTGGTCAGACGTTGGTGCAGACGTTGGTGCAGACGTTGGTGCAGACGTGAAAGCGCTTCTGTCAGCCTCCCCCAGGGGAAACTGAAGCTACAAACGTTTGTCACCACCGAGTATGGAGTGGATGTACAATTGTCTCATGTAAAGCGCTGTGATGTGGAAACACATAACACATTTTTTGATGTGTTTTTCCTCATATGTATGACTGTAATCTGCCCCACCTTAATGTCCCCATAGGCCCCGGGGCTTTAACAGAATTGTAGGCCCCCTACAATTGCTGGGTTGCAGGTGACATCACAGCGTTCTAAAGGCCAATACTATTGTATGAAGGAAAAAGTATTTTGTTTTTGAGGAAATTTTTGGTCTTGTACAGAGAGATCATTGACCCAGTGAAAGATATTAATGATCATTTATGTAATTCATACATTTTCTTCATGATGTCACCGGACCCAACGGGGGGCAGGAGCCTGTTTTTCCTATTAACAGCATTGCACTTTCACAAGCCATAGCTCAAAAGAAAATGTATGAATTACATAAATGATCATTGATATCATTCACTGGGTCAATGATCTCTCTGTACAAGACCAAAAATTTCCTCAAAAACAAAATAATTTTTCCTCCATACAATAGCATTGGCCTTTAGAACGCTGTGATGTCACCTGCAACCCAGCAATAGGTAGCGTTCACGTGACATCACAACATTCTAAAGAGCCATAGTTTAACATTGAGGTGGAGGTCAACTGACGGTAACTATGGTAACTGACAAAATGCATATTTTTATGTCTTTGTTTTTTGGCTCATGTCTCAGTCATTACTGGAGGAATCCACATGAAACACAAACTGTCACAAAGTTCATCGTCTCCTCTGTCGGCACATATGAGCTAATGTACAATTATTATCTCTGAAAAATATCAAAAAGTGGTGACAATATGCGAAAACATGACCATGATGTTGTCCAATAGAAAGGACTTTCAGACAAAAAAATAATATCACAGGTTTGTGAATCCGATCACGATCAAACACTGAAGAGGAAAAACATTTGTTAATTTTCGTTTTGGAGATTTCTTCCAAAAACTGCATTTCTCCCATAGAGTTTTATTGGCCCCGCCCTCCACCTGACATTATGACATCATCACATTCTACATCGTGAACGCCGCCTATTGTTTTTATCGATGTTAATACTACTGATCATTTCTCTTATTGATATGGTTCTTTATCGTTTCTCTTATCAATTCATCAACAAATATAAATGATAATATTTATTTATTTGTATATTTGGTTGGGTACTGCACGTATAAGTACATAAAGAGGACAGATTCAGACGGGCTCATTACGACGTGTAGCGCGGATCCTAAAACAGCGCAGACGTTTGGGATGGTGCGAGCGGTGCCTGTATCTGCAGCGTTAATGAAGGAGTCACACGGTTCCCATGAATTACTCATCAGAACCGGTTCTTGTAGATACTCGTTGCTGCTCCAGTGGGACAAAGAGCCACTACAAGGAGCCTGAAGAGCCGCGGGTTGCCGACCCCCGTGATAGGCCCTTGACTATGGTCATTTTTCCCAAACATTCTTACGGTGGCGCAGCGGTTAGCGCCTCCGCTTCACAGCTAGAAGGTCCCGGGTTCGACTCCCACCAAGGACGGGGCCTTTCTGTGTGGAGTTTGCATGTTCTCCCCGTGTCTGCGTAGGTTTCCTCCGGTTTCCCCTACCACTAAAAACATGTGCAATAGGTGAATCCTCCAGCCAGGTGATTCTGACCATCAGCCTGGCTCCACATCATGGAGACGGGTCCCCGGGCGCAGCACTGCCATCGACCACTGCTCCTTACGGGTTTCCCCAGCGGCATCGAAGGATGGGTTTAATGCAGAGGACAAATTTCCCTACGGGGACAACAAACAAAGAAACAAAGATACTTATTGCCTGAGGGGGATTTTCGACAGGACCAGACCAGTTCACTTGAAACAGAAACTGGTGTGGGCTGAACTGGTCTGGTGCTGTGGAAATCCCCACCATTATTAGATCAAGTACAGACAAAGTCAAAGTCTGTCCCAAGCTCAACGTGTCAAACTCATTTTGGGTCGTTGGCCACATATAATAAGAACATAAAACTTCTGGGAAAATGTATTTCAATCCATGAATAATCATTCATTTTGAAATGGTGCTGATTTGATGAAAAGCCCGACAGGACCTAATAAATAATTATGACTCACACATATTGCACTTTACGAGCCTGTTTCCCAAGTTTCTCAAAGTGCTACATTATCATCCTGCTTCATTCACTCCACACGCTGTGGTGGTGAGCTGCTATTGTAGCCACGGCTGCGGCACACTGATCATTCACCACGTGGCCGTCATGTGTTGTTTACATCCTGGTTTCCTCTGGCAGACACTACACAGCCCGACGCCTGGTCAACCCGGTCGGGCGAGCTCGTCGACTGCTGAGGCCAGGGCTAAACTGGTCTGACCAGGTATACGTTTTGACACCGACCTTTCACGCAAAAGCTGTAAATACTGTTTAAGCGGCGCTAGCCCTCAGCTAGCTTAGCCCTCGCCGCGCCAAACCTCCAGCACCTGTCCTCAGTGAAGTCCATGAGATAACACACACCGTTCCTTTTTGTCTGATGTTTGTCTTTTCCTTCCTGTTGAACTTTTGATATGTAGATTTTGTTGTCGTGAGAGGCCTAGCAATAAACAAAAAGCATCTTCTCTCACTGTCATAATTCCAGCATCTCCACAATCCTATAATTAGAGCTAATGCCTCTATTTTTTCAACATTTTTCTTTTTTTTTCTCTCTTCTGTCTGCAACAGAGATCCAGACTGTTCCTGCGGAAGTCGATCAGGAGGGAGACCCACCCCTCGAGTCACTGCTTTCTATAAATCAGCAGTCCGGGGAAAACATCAGCGAATGCACTGTCCCACAAGAAGACCGAGCCGAGGACGTGCAGGGGCCTTTTGAAGAGGAGCCGGGCTGCAGCCTGGACGAGCAACATGGCGGCTCTTCAGACACCGATAACTCAGGTGACTGGGAATCTATGGACAAGGTTTCAACTAAAAATGATGCACAAGAACTGAAAGCAGGTCTTGGAGAGAATTCAGGAATTCAGTGTTTCAGGTCAAAAGTAGAATGCTTTAGCAACCATTAGAGAAGTCACGATGTTGATGCCGAGATTAGGGAAGTCATTTTACAAAGGCACAGTCACTCCGAGCGTAGTTATCATCTCTCACGAATAAATATGTCGTGAACTCAAAAAAACTGTCTTGAATGAAGTCCATGAGCAAACACACTATTCCTCTTTTGTCTGATTGTCTTCTCCTCCGTCTGTTGCAGATGTCCAGTCCGTTACTGTAGGTACAAACACCGGTCCTCCAGTGATATTCAAACAAGAGGAAAACTCGAGCCTCCAGACGTTGCTTTCTGTGAAAACGGAAGATCTCAACAAAGCAATTCCACAAAAAGACCCAGTGGAGGAGAAGAGGCGGGTTTCTGAAGGAGAGGAGCCGGGCTGCAGCGCGAGCTCACACAGTGACCAGCAACATGGCGGCTGCTCAGACACCGAGACATGTAGTGATCACAAGTGTTCACAGAGTCAGGATGATGATGATGATGACGATGATGATGATGATGATGATGATGATGATGATGATGATGATGATGATGATGATGATGATGATGATG
Source organism: Gobius niger (assembly GCF_951799975.1). Taxonomy (NCBI): domain Eukaryota; kingdom Metazoa; phylum Chordata; class Actinopteri; order Gobiiformes; family Gobiidae; genus Gobius; species Gobius niger. The sequence continues at coordinate 43,452,876 of NC_136854.1, forward strand.
ATGATGGGCGTCTGCTTTGGAGCCAACCGCTGTGGGGAGGAAGTGTCTCCTCCACTGCAGAGACAAAGCTGTTTGGTAAGTTTAAAATCCTACAAAAATGTTTCAATAGAATTCACGACTGAAGAAGTAATATTTATATAGTATCCAGTTTCACTTCAGTCAAATATTAGAGTTGATATCAAGCATTAACTACAAGTGAAGTGTTGTCTTGGCACATTCACGTATTTCTGAGTAATCTGTAGAAACTCTGATGGCGGCCATTTTAGGGATAGGTTTGCCTGAGTCCTCCTAGGAACGCCCCCACCTCCTGGAGACGCCTCCGAGCTTTGGTCACCGGCCGAGTAACCAACCACTGCTCCTCAGCAGAACCCCCTCCCCACTGATGCCACAGACAGCGTGTGGAGGGGGCGTGTCTAAAGGCTCAGAGGTTCTTAAAGAGACAGAGGCCTATTTCAAGACATTCACTACAGCCATTTTGAGAGAGACATTTTATACAAGGCAGTTATTCTAATTTACTGCATTTACAGACCAACAGAAGGTTTGTCATCATTGTAGTGTGATATAGACTGGTGCTATGGGACTGACAAAAGCAGAACACCCCCTCTTTAAACCAGTTTATAATATAGGGCTGTCATGATAATTACTACCAACTTATCGTTCAATGACAGATGAACTATACATTTATCAACAGTGCATTTATTTGCAATCATTATTAGAGCTAATGCCTCCATTTTTTTTTTTTTTTTCTGTTCCGTCTTCTACAGAGATCCAGTCTGTTACTGCGGCTGATCCAGAACCGATGGAAGTCGATCAGGAGGGAGACCTACCCCTCGAGTCACTGCCTTCTATAAATCAGCAGTCCGGGGAAAACATCACCGAATGCACTGTCCCGCAGGAAGACCGAGCCGAGGACATGCAGGGGCCTTTTGAAGAGGAGCCGGGTTGCAGCCTGGACTTGTATCTGGACAGCTCTTCAGACACCGATAACTCAGGTGACTGGGAATCTATGGACAAGGTTCCAACTCAAAATGATGCACAAGAACTGGAAGCAGGTCTTGGAGAGAATTCAGGAACAGACGTCGTGGGTAATAATACACAACATCAATGCGCTCAGTGTTTCAGGTCATTCAAAAGCGAAAATATTCTCAAAAAACATGTACAGCATCACGCAGAGCAAGGACCGTTCACAGACCGGACCGGACCGGGAGAAAAGTGAACCGCTTCGCTCCCGAAGGGGGGTCCAAACCGCTCCAGTCCCAGACCACTGCAGCCATGGAGCGGTTTGCAAACTAGACCGGTTTGGGGGGAAAGGGGAGGGCGGGCTTGTCACCACTCTGATGGGTCAGGCCTTTGAAAACCAATAGTTTGCTTTCATTTTCAAAGCTTTCTCTTCGCAAATTGAAACCAGGCTCTCTCATGACTTGTTCACACATGACTTGTTTTTCCTAATTTTTATGACCGTAATCTACTGCCCAAGTTCTCAAGTTTGATGTGAACATTTTCCCCAAACATTCTTTCTTGTTGCCTGAGGGGGATTTGGAGAAGGCCCGGACCAGTTCACTTGAAACACAAACTTGGTCCTGTGGAAATCACCCAGACTAACCTAAGACAAAGTGCCACCATTACTAGATCAAGTACAGACAAAAGTCCGCCCCAGTGCTGTGATTGGTCTACGATGATCCCAGACAGCTCTGTTCCCTAACTTTTATCTATTGAACCGGATTTCTCACAATAATGTTGAATGTTATCAAATATACACAAGAGAGAAAACATCTGTGAGCAGTCTGTCCCAAGCTCAAGACCACTGTCAGTTGTTCTGTAATGTTTTCTGTTCTTCTCTGTCTGCTGTAGACGTCCAGAGAGTTACTGTGGGTGCAGACAGCGGCCCGATCATAGAGGAAGAAGACTCGACCCTCAAGATCTCATCGTCTTCTGCTAAAGCAACTCCTGGAAAAGACCTGGCTGAGGGGAACAGTCAGGATTCTGAAGGAGAAGAGCTCGGCTGCAGCGCGGAAAACAACAAACAACAAAACAGTTCAGACACAGGGAAATGCACGGACAAAAGATCAGCTTTATCTGATGAACAAAAGCAGACGACAGGTCACAGTAAGAATGTAATCAGTGAGAAACGACCACAGAGAAACGCCGTGAAGAATCGGCTGAATTATTCATGCAGCAGCTTTGACTATGGGGTGAAGATCTTGAAATTATGGAGTACACAAAATAAAGAAAGGCCCCACAGGTGTTCAGTTTGCCAGAAAGGTTTTTTCCGAAGATATGACTGTGAGCGTCACATGAGGAAACACACGGGGCAAGTTCAGGATCGTCAGAACCATCCATCCACGTCTGGTATGTTTCAAATCCTACAAAAACATAGACTTTTTTTGAGCTTTAAACCATGTCGTAACATTACATTCACAGTTTTGAGTAATCCTTTGGCAAAACTGTTGAATTGAGCTGTTTCTTCTTTTTCGGAAAGGGTGTCGAACTCATTTTGGGTCGTGGGTCAAAATTCGTTTCCCATGGCGGGTCGCTGGCCACATGTAATATAAACATAAAAGGGTCAGTCCATCTCAGATCACCCAAAAAAAGAGCATTTTTAAACCTCACCCTCTCCAATTTTTGTGGAATTTGGTATATATGTAATTCATGGCCAGAAAAGCCAGAATTTCAAATTTTAAACTAATCGGACCAATGGTTTTCGAGATATCGCATTTTCATTTTTTGACTTTTTCGCACCTCAGAAGAAATAAGACCACAACTTTATAAAAAAAACAATCCAATCTTAGATACAAAAACTCCCAGTCAGGAGTGCGAGAAAGGATCCTTTATTTGCGATCTCCAGTTAATTCCATTCACACCAACACAGACAGTGGCGAATCCCGAACCCATGTGCTGTCAAATTGACAAATGAAATGTTATTCCCCTTCCGTTAACGTCCATGGTGAGAACAGGGCGCAGGCTTGTTAAACTTGGCCTGATGCCCACTACGGCACGCTTTATGTGTCAGACCACTTCAGATTTAGGCTCAATCCGAAACCATCAAATCGTCTCCTCTAAGCGCTAACACGAGCAACTAACTCCTTAACCTTTCATGGGTCGACTGTTAGATCTGTGCAGTTTGGGAACTAGTATGGAGGACCGTGGCTGCCAAAACTATAAATATATACATAAATAAATAAATAAATAAATACATTTAAAAAAGATAAAATTTGCAAAGAAATGCGTGCAATTATGAGAATAAGCGCATTTATTTCTGTATTTATTTATTTATATATTTATTTATTTATTTTTATATTTATTTATTCCTGTATTTATTTATTTTTATATTTATTTATTTCTGTATTTATTTATTTATTTATATATTTATTTATTTATTTTTATATTTATTTATTTCTGTATTTATTTATTTATTTAATTTTATATTTATTTATACATTTATTTCTCTATTTCTGTATTTATTTCTGTATTTATTTACTTATTTCTCTATTTATTTATTTCTCTATTTATTTATTTATTTATTTCTGTATTTATTTATTTATTTCTGTATTTATTTATTTATTTATTTCTGTATATATTTATAGTTTTGGCAGCCACGGTCCTCCATAAACTAGAGCTTCAGCTGCATTTTGCACAAACCGTCCGTCCTTAAACAGGGGAAAGGGAAGTGACATCACCAACAGCTGCTTTTCTTCTTCTTTAAAGTTATTGGTGGAGCGCAGGCCAAACAAAAGTGCATGTCGCCCCCTAGTGTCCAACAACAACATAGTGTCCAAACAAAGACATTTAAGGAGAAAAATACATCCAAATGATCCAAACATTTCCCTTTAGTGTTATTTTATTTCAGCAGCTGTTTCTTAAAGCTACAGCAGCAAATGATCCATGTGGATTAAGTTTCCACTAAATGAAAACAAAAGCATTTAATCTGTTTCCTGAGTTTCCTCTTTAACACTGACATGTGACTGAGCTGTGGGGACGACAACATGGATTTATCACTTTATAAAGTTTGGCTTGTGCAGAATCTTACTTTTTAATTATTATTATTTTTATTATTAAATGTGCTCCTGTCAATCAACAGTGGTTGTGCATGAATCACTCGAGGGCGGGGGCGAGAGGGGGGGGGGGGGGGGGGATTTGGCGCAGTGGCTTATGGGATGGCACATAGCTCCTAATCACCGGTTAGTTAGCATCAGAGGTCCCTATGCTAAAGTGGCTATGATAGTTAGCATCAGAGGTCCCTATGCTAAAGTGGCTATGATAGTTAGCATCAGAGGTCCCTATGCTAAAGTGGCTATGATAGTTAGCATCAGAGGTCCCTATGCTAAAGTGGCTATGATAGTTAGCATCAGAGGTCCCTATGCTAAAGTGGCTATGATAGTTTGCACCAGAGGTCCCTATGCTAAAGTGGCTATGATAGTTTGCACCAGAGGTCCCTATGCTAAAGTGGCTATGATAGTTAGCATCAGAGGTTCCTATGCTAAAGTGGCTATGATAGTTTGCACCAGAGGTCCCTATGCTAAAGTGGCTATGATAGTTAGCATCAGAGGTTCCTATGCTAAAGTGGCTATGATAGTTTGCACCAGAGGTCCCTATGCTAAAGTGGCTATGATAGTTAGCATCAGAGGTTCCTATGCTAAAGTGGCCATGATAGTTTGCACCAGAGGTCCCTATGCTAAAGTGGCTATGATAGTTAGCATCAGAGGTCCCTATGCTAAAGTGGCTATGATAGTTAGCACCAGAGGTCCCTATGCTAAAGTGGCTATGATAGTTTGCACCAGAGGTCCCTATGCTAAAGTGGCCATGATAGTTTGCACCAGAGGTCCCTATGCTAAAGTGGCTATGATAGTTAGCACCAGAGGTCCCTATGCTAAAGTGGCTATGATAGTTAGCATCAGAGGTCCCTATGCTAAAGTGGCTATGATAGTTAGCATCAGAGGTCCCTATGCTAAAGTGGCCATGATAGTTAGCACCAGAGGTCCCTATGCTAAAGTGGCTATTATAGTTAGCATCAGAGGTCCCTATGCTAAAGTGGCTATGATAGTTAGCATCAGAGGTCCTTATGCTAAAGTGGCTATAATAGTTAGCATCAGAGGTCCTTATGCTAAAGTGGCTATGATAGTTAGCACCAGAGGTCCCTATGCTAAAGTGGCTATTATAGTTAGCATCAGAGGTCCCTATGCTAAAGTGGCTATGATAGTTAGCATCAGAGGTCCTTATGCTAAAGTGGCTATTATAGTTAGCATCAGAGGTCCCTATGCTAAAGTGGCTATGATAGTTAGCATCAGAGGTCCCTATGCTAAAGTGGCTATGATAGTTAGCATTAGAGGTCCCTATGCTAAAGTGGCTATGATAGTTAGCATCAGAGGTTCCTATGCTAAAGTGGCTATGATAGTTAGCACCAGAGGTCCCTATGCTAAAGTGGCTATGATAGTTAGCACCAGAGGTCCCTATGCTAAAGTGGCTATGATAGTTAGCACCAGAGGTCCCTATGCTAAAGTGGCTATGATAGTTAGCACCAGAGGTCCCTATGCTAAAGTGGCTATGATAGTTAGCACCAGAGGTCCCTATGCTAAAGTGGCCATGATAGTTAGCACCAGAGGTCCCTATGCTAAAGTGGCTATGATAGTTAGCATCAGAGGTCCCTATGCTAAAGTGGCTATGATAGTTAGCACGAGAGGTCCCTATGCTAAAGTGGCTATGATAGTTAGCATCAGAGGTCCCTATGCTAAAGTGGCCATGATAGTTAGCATCAGAGGTCCCTATGCTAAAGTGGCCATGATAGTTAGCATCAGAGGTCCCTATGCTAAAGTGGCTATGATAGTTAGCATCAGAGGTCCCTATGCTAAAGTGGCTATGATAGTTAGCATCAGAGGTCCCTATGCTAAAGTGGCTATGATAGTTAGCATCAGAGGTCCTTATGCTAAAGTGGCTATGATAGTTAGCATCAGAGGTCCCTATGCTAAAGTGGCTATGATGGTTTGCATCAGAGGTCCCTATGCTAAAGTGGCTATGTTAGTTAGCATCAGAGGTCCCTATGCTAAAGTGGCTATGATAGTTAGCATCAGAGGTCCCTATGCTAAAGTGGCTATGATAGTTAGCATCAGAGGTCCCTATGCTAAAGTGGCTATGATAGTTAGCATCAGAGGTCCCTATGCTAAAGTGGCTATGATAGTTAGCATCAGAGGTCCCTATGCTAAAGTGGCTATGATAGTTAGCATCAGAGGTCCCTATGCTAAAGTGGCTATGATAGTTTGCATCAGAGGTCCCTATGCTAAAGTGGCCATGATAGTTAGCATCAGAGGTCCCTATGCTAAAGTGGCTATGATAGTTAGCACCAGAGGTCCCTATGCTAAAGTGGCTATGATAGTTTGCATCAGAGGTCCCTATGCTAAAGTGGCTATGATAGTTAGCACCAGAGGTCCCTATGCTAAAGTGGCTATGATAGTTAGCACCAGAGGTCCCTATGCTAAAGTGGCCATGATAGTTAGCATCAGAGGTCCCTATGCTAAAGTGGCTATGATAGTTAGCATCAGAGGTCCCTATGCTAAAGTGGCTATGATAGTTTGCATCAGAGGTCCCTATGCTAAAGTGGCCATGATAGTTAGCATCAGAGGTCCCTATGCTAAAGTGGCTATGATAGTTAGCACCAGAGGTCCCTATGCTAAACTGGCTATGATAGTTAGCATCAGAGGTCCCTATGCTAAAGTGGCTATGATAGTTAGCATCAGTGGTCCCTATGCTAAAGTGGCTATGATAGTTAGCATCAGAGGTCCCTATGCTAAAGTGGCTATGATAGTTAGCACCAGAGGTCCCTATGCTAAAGTGGCTATGATAGTTAGCATCAAGGCTCCTTTTCCTAACTACTTCCTAACTGACTTACCAATTCGGAAGCAACTTGCCATGGCGGACACTGACGCACATCCGGTTTGGCGTAAGAGCTCATAGCAATCTGATGGTTTCGGAAAGAGCCTTCGTGTTTTCTGTTGGCGCCTCCTGCCCTAGCTGCACTGGCTCTCGGCTCTCGGACCCACCCCTCTGCTTTACGATTGGTCCAAGTAAGCACGCCCCGATTTCAACCCCTCGCCTTTAGCAGCCGGCTCTCTCTCGCTCTCTCTCTCTCCAGGATCCTTGTGCATTTAGATGTTATTTTATGATTGGGCTATAGATATATAATTGATTCTCATACTTGATCATATAATATTGATCTCTTGAAAGTTAGTAAGATTATACTTTTGATGATAATTCCTTTATTGCCTAACCCCATTATTTCATACCAGATGTTTTCAACTGCATCAAATAATTGCTAATCAGGAAGCCAAATTATTCCACTACAAAAGCACCTGTCCTCAATGAAGTCCATGATTCCTCTTTTGTCTGATATTTGTCTTTTTCTCTGTTTCAGATAACCTCAAGACTGAAAAAGACCCAGTCGAGGAGAAGAGGCAGGTTTCGGAAGGAGAGGAGCCGGGCTGCAGCGCGAGCAACAAGCAGCATAACGGCTGGTCTGACTCCGACAACTCGACTAAATGTAATGGACAAGAACTGAAAGCAGATCATAGTCAGAATTCAGAAATGAAGAGTGTGATCAGTGCGGATCCACCAGATAGACGCCCCCAAAAGAATCGTCCACAGCTCACGCACACATGTTCAGATTGTGGGATGAAGTTCACGCACCGCAACAACCTGAGAAGGCATATCCGCAATACGCATAACAAAGAGAGGCCCCACAGGTGTTCAGTTTGTGAGGAGGGTTTTTTTCGAAAGTATGCCCTAGTAAATCACATGAGGAAACACACCGGAGAACGACCATTCAGGTGCTCAGTGTGCGACAGAGGCTACATGTACAAATCATCTCTCCGGGATCACAATTGTCCACAGAGGCAGGACGATGGGCTTCAGAACAGGCAGGCGGCTTTTGAAGAGGAGCCGGGCTGCAGCGTCGACAACAACAATTCAACCACAGATGTCATGGGTGATAATACGCAACATCAATGCGCTAAGTGTCTCAGGTCATTCAAAAGCGAACGCATTCTCAAAATACACGTGCGGCGTCGCGCGGAGCAAGGACCGTTCACTTGCAACAGAGTTTTCAGCCAGAGATGTAACTACAGCAAGCGTCTAAAGCGTCGCGCGGGGCAAGGCTCGTTCGCTTGTCACGTTTGCAGCAAAGTTTACAGACACAAATGTAGCTGTATACAACATTTGCGAATTCACTCTGCGCAAAATCCTTTCACCTGTTCCTTTTGCGCTCGAGCTTTTATTAAGCAAAGCAGTTTGAACGAGCACGTGAGGATTCACACGGGTGAGAAACCATTCAGGTGTAAAGTCTGCGATATAAGGCTCAGGACGAGTTCAAATCTCAGCAGACATATGAGAAGTCACGACGATGAGGAGATTATGGCTGGAGAGCTGGATCTGGCTATACAGTACATTACAGCAGAGTAGAATCTGTCACTCCGAGCCAGTAAACCGCGTTCCAAATTATGCAAATGACATTTTTCTAAAGATTTTCTAAATTATGAACTCAAATGGAGAGTCAGCATAATTTTCAAGTCTTTAACTGGTAGAGGATCATTTGAGTGTGATATGAAAAAACTTATTATTAACAAATTATTATGCAACTCATCGTTTCAATACATTTTAAAGCTTGTATTTAACTGAAAATGGTCATTTGTTGAATTTGTAGCATTAGGAGGTCATATTTACTAAAATCAAAAGCTATTTCAATCAAAAAAATCTGGTCAAGTTATATTTTACCATAGGAGCTTCTTTGAGCAGCTTCAAAAGTCTTAAATCCATTAAACTTGTGAGTTTTTGTAGAGTTTCTGCTTGGATTTCTTTGCAGGATGTCAGAATAGCCTCCCAGAGCTGCCGTTTGGATGAAAACTGCCTCCCACCCTCATAGAAGTTTTTTTTGTTGAGGCTCCAAAGGTTCTCAATAGGGCTGAGGTCAGGGAAGGAGGGGGTCCACATCATGAGTTTCTCTCCTTTTATGCCCATAGCAGCCAGTGATGCAGAGGTTTTCTTTACAGCAGGACATGGTGCGTTGTCATGATGAAGAGGATTTTGTTCGGGAAAACACGGCTCTTCTTTTTGTAGCATAGAAGACAGTTGTTAGTCAGAGAGAGGTCATTTTCACACCTTCAGGGATCCTAAAAGGGCCTAAAGGGGCCGACCAGCTCTCTCCCCATGATTCTGGCCCAAAACATGACTCCGCCACCTCTTTACTGACGTCACAGCCTTGTTGGGACATTGTGGTCATTCACCAACATCCACTACTCCATCCATCTGACCATCCAGGGTCACACGGCCTCATCAGTGAACAAGACTGTTTGAAAATGAGTCCTCATGTATTTCTGAGCCACTGCAGCCGTTTCTGTTCATCAGCTTCAATGAACAGTTTAGGGGAGGCCGGATAGAAGGTTTATGCACAACTGCAGCCTCTGGAGGGTCCTACACCTTGGTGTTCGGGAGACTCCAGCTTTGTAGCAGCTGTTCTCTTAATCTGATGTGTTTGTCTGGCAGAAACCGTCCATATTCTGCCTTTATCTGCACAAACCCGAGTGTGTCTGAATCATCCACAAATCTCTTATCAGTTCGATGATTACGCTTCATCTTTCATGAAATATCGAAGGTTTTCATACCTAGACCAAGACATTCAACTATTTCACGCTTTTCATCAGCAGAAAGATCCTTTATCTTCCCCATGTTGCTTGAAAATGTTGGTCTGCTTAATAATGTGGAATCTTTATCTGTAGTTTTTTTTTCTGTCAGCGTAGTATTTACTCTCCAAGACAATTGGCTTGTTGCACGGTGTGGCTATGCTAGTTCCTCCGACCTGAAGGTGTGAGCGCCAGTACTTCCTGTCTGTTTTCTTCTCCTGGAATAATAATCATATTTTCTAAAGATTATGTTGTGTTCAAATGATGATGTAACGAGTTCAGAGGAGACGCCTGTGATCATGAAGGATTGATAGTTTGTCTTGAAGCTAAAGGCTAACGTGCTATGAAAAAATATATATAAAAAGGCACTATTTCAAGTTGTGTAATGCATTAACCCCTTAACTCCCACCTGAACCGAGCACGTTTTCTCGACGAAAACAATGATGGAAAAGTGGCAAAAATGTCACAAAAATGTCACAAAATGTCATAAAAATGTCACAAAAAATGACGAAAAATGACCAAAAAATTACAAAAAATGTGACAAAATGTGACAAGAAATTGACAGACAATTGACGAAAGAATTACAAAAATTTGATAAAAAATTGACAAAAAAGGGATGAAAAATTGATGAAAAAGTGGCAAAAATGTCACAAAAATGTCACAAGAAATTGACAAAAAATTGACGAAAAAATTACAAAAACGTGACCAAAAAATGACAAAAAAGTGATAAAAATGATGGAAAAAAAATGTGATGACGTGAGGAGAAAAGATCCTCTCGGTTCAGGCGGGAGTTAAGAGGTTAAATTAGCCTTTAGCTTCAAGACAAACTCCCCGATCCTTATAAACATCTCGTCTATGGAAATATTTCTACCAGGAACTCACTGGTCTGAGCTAATCTTAATGGAAATGAATACAAACAGGAAGTACTAGCGCCCACAGCTTCAGCTCAGAGGAACTAGCGTAGCCACATTGTGCAACAAGCCGATAAGTTAAAAAATCGCACCTGCAGTTGCGCTTGTGGCCTCTAGGGGCTTTAAATCATCATTCCCTTCAGATGCCAGTGTTGTATGTGCACGATTATGGCTGGGTACAGTTAAACAACACCAGTCTGGAATAAATAAATAAATAAAATATAAACATTTTTTTATTATTATTTTATTGTTTGTACATTTTTTATCAAATGTTTTCTCCATTTTTCTACACCTTTTTTTTTCTTGCTTTCCCATTTTTCATCACTAATATTCTCCCCATTTCCCCCATTTTATTCCACATTTCTTGACAATGGAGATCAACCTGTTCAATCTGCAGATCTTCCACACATTTTTGTTCTGTTTCTAGATGACAAATATTTGAGTATAAGTATCGTCCAGGTGTCGGTATTAAAAAACAAAGCCCTGTGACCTAATTGGATGCGGAAAGAATTGACTGTATTTCCCACATTTATAGATTACTCTAACACGCATATAAACTCTGACTTGTGTCATCTTCAAAATCATTCAAAACTTCCTCAGGGCCAGAGGTTCTGTGCTGGAGGGCCAGATTTGGCCCGCGGACCTGACGTTGCCTACCCCTGGTCTAGCGTCTGTGTGAAATGGAGAACAAGGGTTTATGTTTGACGGTTGTTTTGTTTTGTATCGTGACGGGGAATCATTGTGTGTGTTTGTTAGTTTTTACGGTGGTTTTGTGCAACAGGGAAAATACATGTACGTGATTCATTCAGCTGGGGCGCTATACTTACAGTATTCATGTGGAAATGTTCATTGTTTTTGTTTTAATAAAAATGTACAAACAGTATTTTGAGGCAAATAGTCATTCAAAGAAATATGTTGGACAGTATTTTAAGGTAAAGGGATACTTTACTGTCCACGTAGGCTCGGGGGCGACCCATAGGAGCAGTGGGCAATGGCAGAACCGCGCCCGGAGACTCATCTCCAGATTGGCTTGGCTAATGGACATGTTTTTAGTGGTGGGGGAAACCGGAGTACCCGGAGGAAACCCACAGACACGGGGAGAACATGCAAACTCCACACAGAAAGGCCTCGCCCAGGTGGGACTCAAACCCAGGACCTTTTTGCTGTGAAGCACGAGCGTTAATCACTGCACTTTCCTTTATTTAATCTCAAAATACCCTTGAGAAGTGTAGTGGAAGTGGCACTGTGCATTAGCCCCCAAACATGTTAGAATTGTGTATTTTCCTCCCCCTGTGTAGAATGAGCCCAGACCTGTTCACCACAACTGCCTCTAAAATCCTGCACTGTCACTCACAAAGGTGTTATTTCGGGTCTGAATTGCGGTCATGCACAAGCTTAACCTCTTACCCGCCACCTTAGCCGACCGCAGTTTCCCCAGTTCGGCTTTACCCAAATCTAACAAGTTCTCATCTGATGCTTACAACATATTGGCCAAAGTAACGTCTCTCAGCCAAGACATACAAAACAGATCCTTTTCCTCGCATTGCTGCCTCATTGTTGTCACTTTTTCATCTCATATTTGCCAGAGTTTGACACATTTTTGTTGTTTTTTTGTCACATTTTTATTATTTTCTGTCACATTTTTATTTATTTTTTTGTCACATTTTTATTTATTTTTTTGTCACATTTTTATTATTTTTTGTCACATTTTTATTATTTTTTGTCACATTTTTTATTGTTTTTTGTCACATTTTTTATTTGATTTTTTTTATTATTTTTTTTACACTTTTTCCATTAAGCTTTTACGTTTGGGTAAAACCAAACTGGAGAGAAAGTGCTCTGTTCAGGTGGGAGGTAAGAGCTTAATATAGAAGGTGCAGTTACACGTATGCCCTGAGGTGGCAGTAGTGAGTATAAACCAACTTGCATCCAGCTCCTTTAAAATATGATGATATGATCCATCGATTGAACATAACGTCATGTTGATGTGAAAGCTGCCATCTGCTGGTTGTATAGATCAATTGCAGGTCAAGTTAGATAAAAACTTCACAAAATATATATGTATTTTTTAGCCTCTTAACTCCCACCTGAACGGACCCCATTTTCTCCAGTTTGGCTTTACCCGAATCAAAAAGCTTCTTGGGGGAAAAAGCACCAAAATAGCCACAAATAATGAGAAGAAAACAAGGATGTATAAACGCAACAAACATGTGACAACAATTCAACAAAAATGTGACAAAAACTCAACAAAAATGTGACAAAAACTCAACACAAAAATGACAAAAAATCAACAAAAAGTGACAAAAATTCAACAAAAATGTGACAAAAACTCAACACAAAAATGACAAAAAATCAACAAAAAGTGACAAAAATTCAACAAAAATGTGACAAAAACTCAACACAAAAATGACAAAAATTCAACAAAAATGTGACAAAAATTCAACAAAAATGTGACAAAAATTCAACACAAAAATGACAAAAATTCAACAAAAATGTGACAAAAACTCAACACAAAAATGACAAAAAATTCAACAAAAAGTGACAAAAATTCAACAAAAATGTGACAAAAATTCAACACAAAAATGACAAAAATTCAACAAAAATGTGACAAAAATTCAACAAAAATGTGACAAAAACTCAACACAAAAATGACAAAAAATCAACAAAAAGTGACAAAAATTCAACAAAAATGTGACAAAAACTCAACAAAAAGTGACAAAAATTCAACAAAAATGTGACAAAAACTCAACACAAAAATGACAAAAAATCAACAAAAACTCAACAAAAATGAAAAAAAAAAAACATACAAAAGGTGACACAACACAGCAACAACGTGAGGAAAAAGATCAGTTTTGTGGGTCTTAGCTTTCAAATGAGGTGTTACACAGCCAAAAGAGGACAGAATGCATTTGGTTTAGGCGGGTGGTAAGAGGTTAAATGTGGCAAGAATACTGCAAAAATATCCCGCTGTGATTAGTAGCAATCCTTAATCCTTATGATCATACCTACATTTGTTATTATAATGGTTTTTTATCAGAAAAATGCCCACAGTCATTACGCCAGTTCCATTACATTACATTGGCTGGCATTAACAACATACCGGACCAAGATGGCGGCGTGCGGACATTTCTCCTTTTTATTTCTATTTCACTTTGTTCTTTCTTTTGTTTTTTTGCTGTTTTGTTTTTGTTGTTTTTTTTTCTTAAAAAAATAAAATGTATGTGTACAATTAAAAAAAATAAAGAATATGTATATAAAAAAAAAAAAAAAAAAAAAAAACTAGCATCACAAGCTGTTAGCTGCCGCCCGCCAACAACCGGAAGTAGAAGAAGAAGCAGAAGAAGAAGAACGTCTTTTCTTCCGGGGTTTTCATCTTCATTTTCACCGCTGAAGACCAGTCGGATTTGTGACTAAAATGTCAGTGAAGATGCCCCTCAAAGGCGCGGAGCTGAAGGATCTGGTGGTGCAGAGGCTCGTGGTCGCGGCGGATGAAATATTTGCGCTTTTTGATCAAATTTTAGCGGAATATCAAGATGAGGTTCTGCGATCCAACTTACTGCAAAAACCTGGCGTGGTCCTTTACAGAGAAGGTAACGACTGAGTGGACGACCCTCTGAGGGTTATTATTACAGTGGGTTTAAAGGCAGTTTGTAGTTTAGATTTTACAGCTGGAGCTCTGTTTACGCTGCTGTCCCGTGAACTCATTTAAAGTGAACGTTACCAATGATACGAATCGGTCAAAAAAAACAACAACACGTCGCCATTGTGCCTCATCTCTGGCTCTGGATGGTCTCACAATAAAAACAAAAAAAGACAGATTTTAATATAGAGAAAAAGAAGTACTTATATTATATTGAAAATCTGTGGTAATGAACACCTGTAAGAGCGGAGGGCTTGACTTTTTGGACTTCTCTTCCTTAAAGAGGGGGTGTTCTGCTTTTCTCAGTCACACAGCACCAGTCTATATCACACTACAATGATGACAAACCTTCTGTTAGAATTTACTGCATTTACAGACCAACAGAAGGTTTGCTCATCATTGTAGTGTGATATAGACTGGTGCTATGTGATATAGAATAATAATATAATAACTAGAAATGCAATGGCTGCGCCATTGCGATTGACTGCGGAATTGCGGGAAGCGAATGTAGAAATTGCATAAACTGTTCAAATTGCATAAATTGCTAAATTTGCATAATGTAATTTTACATAAACTGCATAAAATGTCATGTTGCATAAACTGTATAAACTGCATAAAGTGATAAAATGCATGAATGGGTTAATTTGCATAAATTGTTAATATTGCATAAACCTTTATATTCCATAAACTGGTCAAACTGTTGAAATGGCCTCAGTGCTTGATTGGCAGAAGCTGCACAAATGGCTGAAAGGCGGAGTTTCCCCATTGGCTGGATTCCCCCATACACACTAATGCACACATTTCAAACTCTCGTATAAAAAAACTGGAAAACTGCAGAAGGACGATTTTTTCTCAAAACCCACAAGTTGCAGAAGCTGAACATGCACAAAGTGCAGAAATTAGGGATGCACCGATACCACTTTTTCTAAAACCGATACGAGTACGAGTACTTGGATTTAAGTACTCGCCGATACCGAATACCGATACGAGTACAAGGCATTTTCTTCAACATTCTTACTTTTTTCACAGCAGATTGGTTTGTAATTAGTAAATTTACTCATTTACATTACAAGTAGGCGACACATTTAAGAGCAGTTATATTAGAATTGTGCTGATGCCATTTATTTTTATTCAATATAATTTTTAATTTTTATTGCACTGTCCATCATAGACAGAAAAGTCCATGTCCTAAAGCTCCCAATGCCTGAGCTTTATTCATTTATGTGTTTTTATTTAACAATAGTATTGAGATGTTCCTTAAATGGTCTCTTTTCGTCTTTACTTCAGCTCCTGTAGATTTTCTCGTGTGTTTGTAGTAACTTAGCGAGTAGCTACGGTGTTTTCATTGTTCTGCTGCAGCTCATTTTCCCTCAATATAAACATGCTGTATGTCTTTACGTTGGATTTTCTGAGGACTTTTTAGTCGCTGGGTTAGTTTTTCAGAAGAATAAACCCCTGGTCATAAAACGGCGTCAGAATGGCCAAAACTGCGCTAGCCGCGAGTTAGCAACGTTAGCCTGTATGTTGTAAACACTGCAGACGCTGCAGCACGAACAACATTAAGCTCTGGCTAAATCCAGCTCAGACTCTGGTTTAGAGAGCGCAGTCTGTAATAAAGTCAGCTCTATGTGGATTATTGTATTTACACTAAACTATTCTACAGTTTGTTGCTATTTTCTCTCCTCAGCTGAGAGCTGCGCCTCGTAGCTGCGCCTCGTAGCTGCGCCTCGTAGCTGTGCTGGCCGCACGTCAAATGGTATCGGTTTCTGGTATCGGGACCTCATGAATGAGTACGAGTATGAGTACAAGCATGTGGTATCGGCCCGATACCCGATACTGGTATCGGTATCGGTGCATCCCTAGCAGAAATTGCATAAAATGCAGAAAAAAGTGCAGAAAAGCATGGATTTGCGGCAGCCCCATTATAAGTCAATGGGAAAAATCTCCGACATTTCGGCCGATTGTGGAAAAACCGTAAATTGCAGAAATCCCAAAAGTAACAGCACCTTCTCCTCAACATGAGGAACATTTTGATGCATAACTTGCATAAATTGCACAAAGCATGAAGGTGCTGAAAGCTGGAGAAAATCAGGAAAAAGATGGAAGAGGAATAATAATAAAACATGAAAACCAATAATTGACTCCGGAAGAATTCCGCAGTCAATCAATACGAGCGATCGCGATGTCGTCACATCCATTGGCCGTGGTAGGCATTTTACATTTTCATATTTGATAAACATTTTGTTAAAATCCTATAATCAGCAAAAACAATGTCCATAAACAGGGCATTGCTTCTCTTGCGCTGTAACAGATCTGTCATTTTATAAAACCGAGTTAGAGGCCTGTCTGCATCAGCTGCCTGCCAAACATCCGGCGAAAATTGCGGAAGTAAACAATAACAGCGATCGCTCGTATTACCCCCTCTTTAAAACAGATGGTCGTCCAATGAGCTATGATGAGTTTGTACATACATATCATTTTTCAGTTTCCCCTCAAGAGTTTTATCATGAACGCCATTCCAGTTGGTTTTGTAAATCTGTGTGGAAGTGAGTTTCAGTTGTCTGGTGTGTCTGTATCTGTTTTCAAACCACAGGAAACATTATGTGGTACGGTCTGTTTTGGGCCGTGCAGAAACAATCGAGCAATTCGTCACTTGTTCCAGAACGAGATCGCAAACAAAACCTTACGTAACGAACACAGGTCTGGCTCTTGCCCCATAAACACATACTTACCAACAAAGTCCGAGAGATTTCGTTCAAAATCTTACATCAAATCTACCGCGCTAAGCATTTCATGACCAAGTTCCAAACAGACATTGATACGTCCTGCTCCTTTAGCTCTGCCTGAAACCGTCCCCCATCTGTTCAACCTAAATCTATTGTATGAGCACATCATCTTTGGATGCTTCAATAGAAAACAAGATAAAGACAAAGAATTTCTAGTAAATCTTTTATTACTGCTTGCAAAATTTCATATTCACAAATCCACATTTTCTGGCTGTAAACCTGTATTCACCGCGTATCAAAAGAATCTGAGCGCATACTTACATTCTCTGGCCCCGATAGAACATTTGAAGGTGATCAAAACTACAAATATGTGCGAAAAGTTTCATATTAAATAAATAGTGCTGAAAAAATATATATAAAACATCGCTATTGTGGAGGATGTCGACATTAACCTGTCAACAAACACGACTGATACAGCGCGGTGTCGATGGTGTGTTTTAATGTTTGCTCTATAGAGCTCAACAAAGTCCCGTGTTTGGGCCCGGACGTAATACTGTATATCCCATTTCAAATATCCCATCCAGAACATCCTGAAGGACAGTTCCTCTGCACCTTCATAACTCAGGCCCCACCATTGGATCCAGCTCAGGCACCGAAGAGCCACATAAAAAAACATGAATGTCTTTTATTCCTCGAGCTTTAACGTTGTTTTACGAATTTGTTTTATAGATGTGTTTATTCTATTGTAATTGACACAATTCAGGTTAAACATTTTGTTATTTCCTGCAATGTCAAATGTAATAAACCTAAACATGTAATTGTAGCTGTTTAATCCCTTTGAATAGAGTAAATGATCAGTATGGGGGGGCCCGGGAGATGTTTGGATCAATACGGCGTCTGCGATGTCTCAGACTTTGGGACTGGCCCGTCCAGAGAAACAGTTGAACATTGTACATTTTACACAAACCAATCGACTAAACATCAGATTTCCGTGGCGAACATTGTCCCTCGTTCTCTGACCGATTATATTTTTTGGGTCTGTATTTTCTCTCACCTTTTCTCTGCCTTTCCCCCTGCAGACACGCCGACTGTTGCAGCAAGTGTTGACCACGGTTCGGAACCGGTCAAAGCCGATGAAGACCCAGACCTCGAGCAACAGCTTTCCATAACTGTGAAATCTGAAGAAACCCCCCCCGAGGAGCCCAGGCAGGAGCCGCCCGTAGAGCCGTGTGAGGGGGAGGAGCCGGGCTGCAGCAGAGACTCACACGTGGACAACAACAAACACCAGAACAATAAGAATTCAGCAAATAATGATCAAACATTCCAGTGCGGCCAGTGTTCCAGGTCGTACAAGAGCGAGAAAGATCTGAAGAAGCACCTGTCGCACCACAAGGGGCAGGGGACGTTCATCTGCCCGTTCTGCAACAAAGTGTGTAACCACAAGCGCAACTACAGGGCTCATCTGCGAGTGCACACGGAGCCGAAGTCCTTCAGCTGCTCCGTGTGCCCGTGTCGCTTCAGCAGCGAGGAGCATCTGAGTCAGCACATGAGGATTCACACGAGCGAGAAACCGGACGACGAAGGGGAAGAGCTCGAGCAACAGCCGTGTGTGAAATCTGAAGAAGATATCGACGAATACGGTGTGGTTAAAGAAGACCCAGGGGAGGAGAAGCCCGTGGAGGAGCCGGGCTGCAGCGTGGACTCACACCCGGACAGCGACGAACAGCACAAGAGCCCTTCAGACACGGATCACTCGAGCGACTGGGAGTCTTTGAGCAAGAGATCGGCTAACGAGCAAAACACGAAAGCGAGTCTTGATAATATTTCAGATAACGTCACGGGGAACGATCAGACATTCCGATGCGGCCAGTGTCCCAGGTCGTACAAGAGCGAGAAAGACCTGAAGAAGCACCTGCAGCACCACAAGGGCCAGGGGACGTTCGCGTGCCCGATCTGCGGCAAAGTGTGCAACCACAAGCGCACGTACAGAGCCCACATGCGCGGCCACACGGAGCAGAAGTCGTACAGCTGCTCCCTGTGCCCGCGGCGCTTCAACCACAAGGGCCACCTGAACCAGCACATGATGGTCCACACGGGGGAGAAGCCCTTCGCGTGCTCCAGCTGCGGGGGGAGGTTCGCGCGGCGCAGCACGTTGTTGATGCACGTCAGCTACGCGCACAACGGGGAGCGGCCCTTCGCCTGCTCCGTGTGCCAGAAGAGCTTCGTTCGGAAGGACGAGTTCGACAGCCACATGGGGATCCACACGGGGGAGCGACCCTTCAGCTGTTCGGTGTGCGATAAGAGCTACAGGAAGAGGGCGTCGCTCAAGTACCACATTCTGCTGAACCACAAGGTCGATGCGGAAGAGTTAGAATGAGTTCACGAGGCTTTTAAACGAGCAAAGGTTTGATTCTCTTTAGGTGAGTTTGTTGCTGTGGTCTGAAAAATGTGCTTTTATGAATGAAAAGTGTGTTTTTTATTGTCTCGTTTTTAAGATTTTAAGAATAACACTAGGAAGTCTAGCTGTAAAGCAGAGCTGATCCTAACACGTTTGTTAACCCCTTAACTCCCGCCTGAACCGAGCACATCTTCTCCAGTTTGGCTTTACCCCAATCCAAAAGCTTCTGGGAAAAAGATGTGAAAATAGCGACAAAACTGAGACGAAAACGATGACGAAAAAAATTACAAATGTGACAAAAAATGACAAAAATTTGATTAAAAAATGACGGGAAAAAAAAGACAAAAATTGTTAGAGCTGAAAAAATTGTCAATAAAGCAAAAAAAAAAATGTTCAAAAGCAGAAAAAATGGACACAAATTTGTATCAAATTTGACAAATAAATCACAAAAATGTGACAAAAAATTGACCAAAAAATGACCAAAAATTTGACAAAAATTTGACAAAAAATGACAAAAATTGGATTAAAAATGACGAAAAAATGACAGAAATGTGATGAAAAATTGACGAAGATTTGGCAAAAATGTCACATGAAATCGGCAAAAAAATGACGAAAAAAAGACACAAATGTGACAAAAATTGTTAGAGCTGAAAAAATTGTCAATAAAGCAGAAAAAAAATGTTAAGCTGAAAAAATTGTCATAATGTGAAAAAAATGGACGAAAAAAAGGACAAAAATTTGATACAAATTTGACCAATAAATTACAAATATTTGACAAAAAATGACAGAAAAAATCACAAAAATGTGATGAAAAATTTACGACAAAATGACAAAAACGTTACAAAAATGAGTTGAACACAAAACAAAAACAATCTGATGACGGGAGGAAAAAGATCCTCTCGGTTCAGGCGGGAGTTCAGAGGTTAAAGGGACTATACGGAGTTTAAAAATGTTCCAACCATGTCTTAATGTGTAGAATGAGCTCAGACCTGTTCACCACGACTGCCTCTGAAATCCTGCACTGTCAGTGAAGCTGCAGTTACACATATGACCTGAGGTGGCAGTAGCGAGTATAAAATGGCCCCTTTAAGTGGTGACGTCACAGCTCGACTTCCTGGTCCCGAGATGTGCGAGAAACTACAAAAAACTCTTTAAAACCACAATCAATATTTCTGACACTCAACTGCTATAAAAGTCATGTTTACCAAAATCGCTACATCCGGGTTAGCGGCGATAAATGCTAACCGCAAATCTAAGCTACGCTAACCCCGGAAGTACCAACTTTAGTAAATAATACTTTTATAGCAGTAGTTTGGCATTCTTGGCTCATGAGTCTGAGAAATGAGTCGGTTCAGTAACTCTCTGTTGAGTTTCAGAAATATTAATGCTTATTTTAATGTTTTTTTCTCGCATATTTGCCGGCCTGCTGGGACCCGGGAGCTGTGACATCACACTTAACAAACGTATAAAGCTGTAGCTCGTCTTCATGGGGTCCTGAGGTCATTATTAAAGACACATGAAGCATAGAAATGGATGCCTTTACTCGCATGTACTGAGCTAATGGTGCTTTGATTTTCAGCTTCAAATGTACGTTAGTTTTAGTGTCTTCGTTCCAAACGTTCTCCTCATAGAGTCACTGACAGACTCTGAGAACAACCAGAGTCTGATGTCACTTGGTGAACAAGTCTCTGACCTCTCTGGACGTTCAGATGGTTCTGCATCGTTCATGAACTCCACACAGACTGAGGCGTTGCTCCTCCCGCTCATTTGAATACTATAGTTCATGCATGCACCTTGAAAACTGTCTGTTCTTTTAGCCTAAGGCAAAGTCAGGCCCTTTAACGCGGAACTTCTGGCCTCCAAGATGATTTTGAGAACTATTATTATGCAAAATAACAGATCAAATACCTATTAAAGTACTTTAAAATTGCAGGAAATACTGTCATTATTTTGTTTTTGATTTCCAGCAGAACTTCCCAGTTTGTCATATAAAATGTAAAACACTCATTTGTACTAAAAGGTTCTTTACTCTGGGCTATAACGGTGAGGTTCAGCCTGGATGTTTTGGCAATGATGGAAATTGAACCTCCACGACACAAACTCACCCGGACTTAAGCTGCCCAGGAGAGACTTCAGAGTCAGAACGGAGCCAAACGCCTGCAGTCGTTTATATATATATATGTGCACAGGCTCCGTTTGGTACAAATGTTTGGACGTTTGGCTAAGAAACCAATAAACCAATAAACCTCTGCCTTTACTGTCACTTCTGCAGAGTTAACGTCTTAACTCCCGCCTGAACCAAGAGCATTTTCTCCAGTTCAGCTTTACCCAAATCCTGTAGGCCAGTGTAACGCCTCATTTGAAAGCTAAGACCTACAAAACTAAAAATGGATCTTTTTCCTCAAGTCATCAGATTTTTTTTCATCACCTTTTTTGTCGGGCAGTCGTCTCATTTTTGTCAAATTTTCGCGACTTTTTTGTCACTTTTTCGTCCATTTTTTCTCACTTTCTTCTAATTTTTGTCTTTTTTTTTGTAAATTTTTTGTCACTTTTTGTCACATTTTTGTCATTTTTTTGTGACATTTTTGTCGTTTTTTTGTCACATTTTTGTCGTTTTTTTGTCACATTTTTGTCGTTTTTTTGTCACATTTTTGTCGTTTTTTTGTCACATTTTTGTCGTTTTTTTGTCACATTTTTGTCGTTTTTTTGTCACATTTTTGTCGTTTTTTTGTCACATTTTTGTCGTTTTTTTTTGTCACATTTTTGTCATTTTTATCACATTTTTGTCGTTTTTTTGTCACATTTTTGTCGTTTTTTTGGTCACATTTTTGTCGTTTTTTTCTCACATTTTTGTCACATTTCCATCATTGTTTTATTTCGTCTCAGTTTTTTGTTACTATTTTCACACCTTTTTTTCCAGAAGCTTTTGGATTGGGGTAAAGCTGGAGAAAATGTGCTCGGTCCAGGTGGGAGTTAAGAGGTTAATAAAGACGTGATTCATTTGGCTTGTCCCGCTTTCATCACGGTTTGAGGCGCAGGTCACCCGGGTTGCAGAGTTGGTTAGATTAATAGGGTGGATTGTGCAACTCTTTATGACGGAAAACAGTAACACTAACCCCACCTCCCCGGCGCTAGAGGGCGCTGCTGCTCCTCCAGGCGGTTCCTCCTGCCGGTTCAGACTCACGAAGGAGCCCGGTCTGCAGTTGTTTTTGGTCCGGGTTTTCCCGCTGAGGACGGTCTTCACGAGGCGAGTCTGTGGGTCAAATGTCTGTGGAAGTGTCGGTGAAAGGCGCGGAGCTGAAGGCTCTGGTGGCGCAGAGGCTCGTGGCCGCGGCGGAGGAAATATTCGCGCTTTTCGAGCGAACTTTTGCGGAATATCAAGAGGAGGTTCTACGGTCCAACTTACAGCAGCAGCCCGGGCTGGTCCTCAACGAAGCAGGTACAGACGGAACTGTTTTGTTTTTAGTAGAAGCAGCAAAGTAACCAGTTGTTTTTAGGTGGAAAGTTTTGAAAATGTAGCATTTTTTTATGTAACATGCCTGAACCGAGAGGATCTTTTTCCTCCAGTCATCAGATTTTTTTCCATCATTTTTCTGTTGGGTATTCAACTCATTTTTGTAACTTTTTTGTCATTTTTATGTCGATTTTTTCTCACATTTGTGTCACTTTTTCACATTTTTTTCACATTTTTGTCGTTTTTTGTCACATATTTGTCATTTTTTTCTCACATTTTTTGTCATTTTTTTGTCAATTTTTTATCACATTTTTGTCATTTTTTGTCATTTTTTTCTCACATTTTAGTCATTTTTTTGTCGATTTTTTTGTCATTTTTTGTCACAGTTTTTTATTTTTTTGTCATTTTTCCCCCCACATTTTTGTCATTTTTTTGTCGATTTTTTGTCACTTTTTTGGCATTTTTTTGTCGTTTTTTGTCACAGTTTTTCATTTTTTTGTCTTTTTTTTTCACATTTTTTAGTCGATTTTTTAGTCGATTTTTTGTCACATTTTTGTCATTTTTTGTCATTTTTTTCTCACATTTTTGTCATTTTTTTTTATCACATTTTTTGTCATTTTTTTCTCACATTTTTGCCACTTTTTTGTCACATTTCCATCATTGTTTTCGCCTCAGTTTTGTTGCTATTTTCTCACCTTTTTCCCAGAGGCTTTTGGACTGGGGTAAAGCCAAACCGGAGAAAACGTGCTCGGTTCAGGCGGGAGTTAAGGGGTTAAAAATATGGCAAACGTGTTCAAAAAGAACACGAGGAGATTAATTTAACGTATTAAGGTTTCATGACCAGACTTTTGCTCGGCTCTGGAATGTATCTGCTCTGAGCTGCTCTTGAGTCAGTCATTTACTCTCCTTCTGTTCTGTGATGCAGGTGCGCAGGCTGTCGCTGTAAGTGTCCACAATGGTCCTGAACTGGTCATCAAAGAGGAAGCCCCAGCCCTGGAGCCGCTGCCTTCTGTAACTGTGAAGTCTGAAGAAAACATCGATGAAGACCCGGCCGAGGAGAACCGGCCGGAGCTTCAGTGCGAAGCGGAGGAGCCGGGCCTCAGCGTGGACTCACAACAGCGCGGCAGCTCCTCAGACACCGACAACTCGAGTGACTGGGAGTTCACAGACAAGAGATCGACTAAAAACAATCGACACAAACTCCGAGCAGGTCGTAGTAAGAAATCAGGAGCAGACACTGTGGGAGATGATGACCAACCACATCAATGCGCCCAGTGTTCCCTCTCATTTAAAAGTGCCAAACTCCTCCAGGTCCATCTGCAGCACCACACGTGGCAAGGCTCCTTCACGTGTCCGGTCTGCAGCAGAGTTTACTGCCACGAAGGCGCCTACAGGAAGCACCTGCGAGGGCACTCTGAACAGGCGTCCTTCGGCTGCTCCGTTTGCCCGCGGCGTTTCAAGCACAAGGGGCACCTGAACCAGCACATCATGAGCCACACGGGCGAGAAACCCTTCACGTGCCCCAGCTGCGGTTTGAAGTACGGCCGGCGCAGCACCCTGAAGATGCACGTTCGCACCGTGCACAGCGAAGACGGGCTCCACACGTGCTCGGTTTGTCAGAGGGATTTTGTGCAGAAGGACGAGCTGGTCAGTCACATGCAGACGCACACGGAAAAACGACCCTACGGCTGTTCGTTCTGCGATAAAAGCTACTGGGACAGGGCGTCGCTCAAGTACCACATCGTGCAACATCACAAAGTCAGTGCTGAGATCGGGGGGAGGAGTTAGAGTCGTTTCAGGAGGAAAAATTGCTGAAAAAATGACAAAAAAATGACAAAAATTTGATACAAATCTGACAAAAAAATTACAAAAATGTAACAAAAAATGACAAAAATATGATAAAAACATTGACGAAAGAATTTAAAAAATGTGACAACAAATGACCAAAAAAATTACTAAAATTTGATAAAAATTTGACTAAAAAGTGTAAAAAATGTGACAAAAAATGTGACAAAAAATGACAAAAATGTGACAAAAAATGTGACAAAAATTGACAAAAATTGACAAAAAAAAATAAAAAATGTGACAAAAAAGTGACGAAAAATTGATGAAAACATTGACGAAATAATTTTAAAAAATTTGACTACAAATGACCAAAAAAATTACTAAAATGTGACAAAAATTACTAAAATTTGATAAAAATTTGACTAAAAAGTGTAAAAAATTTGACAAAAAAATTTGACAAAAAAATTTGACAAAAAAATTTGACAAAATGTGACAAAAAATGACAAAAATTTGACGAAAAATTGATGAAAAAGTGGCAAAAATGTCACAAAAAATGATAAAAATTTGATAAAAACATTGACGAAAGAATTTTAAAAAATGTGACAAAAAATGACAAAAATTTGATAAAAAATTTACGAATTTTTTTAAAAAATGTGCCAAAAAAGTGACGAAAAATTGATGAAAAAGTGGCAAAAATGTCACCAAAAAATGACACAAATTTGATAAAAACTTTGACGAAAAATTTAAAAAATGTGACAACAAATGACCAAAAAAATTACTAAAACGTGATTAAAAAAAATGACAGAAAAGTTACAAAAATGAGTTGAATACCCAACAAAAAAATGATGGAAAAACAATCTGACGACGTGAGGAAAAAGCTCCTCTCGGTTCAGGCGGGAGCTGTGGTTTGAAGTACGGCCGGCGCAGCACCCTGAAGATGCACGTTCGCACCGTGCACAGCGAAGACGGGCTCCACACGTGCTCGGTTTGTCAGAGGGATTTTGTGCAGAAGGACGAGCTGGTCAGTCACATGCAGACGCACACGGAAAAACGACCCTACGGCTGTTCGTTCTGTGATAAAAGCTACTGGGACAGGGCGTCGCTCAAGTACCACATCGTGCAACATCACAAAGTCAGTGCTGGGATCGGGGGGAGGAGTTAGAGTCGTTTCAGGAGGAAAAATTGCTGAAAAAATGACAAAAAAAATGACAAAAAATTTATAAAAATCTGACAAAAAATGACAAAAATGTAACAAAAAATGGCCGAAAAAATGACAAAAAATATGACAAAAAAATGACAAAAATGTGATAAAAATTGACGATTTTTTTTTTTTAAATGTGACAAAAAAGTGACGAAAAATTGATGAAAAAGTGGCAAAAATGTCACAAAAAAATGACAAAAATTTGATACAAATCTGACAAAAAAATTACAAAAATGTAACAAAAAATGACAAAAATATGATAAAAACATTGACGAAAGAATTTAAAAAATGTGACAACAAATGACCAAAAAAATTACTAAAATTTGATAAAAATTTGACTAAAAAGTGTAAAAAATTTGACAAAAAAATTTGACAAAAAAATTTGACTAAAAAATTTGACTAAAAAATTTGACTAAAAAATTTGACTAAAAAATTTGACAAAAAATGACAAAAATTTGACAAAAAATTGATGAAAAATTGATGAAAAAGTGGCAAAAATGTCACAAAAAAATGATAAAAATTTGATAAAAAATTTACGAATTTTTTTAAAAAATGTGCCAAAAAAGTGACGAAAAATTGATGAAAAAGTGGCAAAAATGTCACCAAAAAATGACACAAATTTGATAAAAACTTTGACGAAAAAATTTAAAAAATGTGACAACAAATGACCAAAAAAATTACTAAAACGTGATAAAAAAAAATGACAGAAAAGTTACACAAATGAGGTGAATACTTAACAAAAAAATGTGACGACGTGATGAAAAAGCTCCTCTCGGTCCAGACGGGAGCTGTGGGTTGAAGTACGGCCGGTGCAGCACCCTGAAGATGCACGTTCGCACCGTGCACAGCGAAGACGGGCTCCACACGTGCTCGGTTTGTCAGAGGGATTTTGTGCAGAAGGACGAGCTGGTCAGTCACATGCAGACGCACACGGAAAAACGACCCTACGGCTGTTCGTTCTGTGATAAAAGCTACTGGGACAGGGCGTCGCTCAAGTACCACATCGTGCAACATCACAAAGTCAGTGCTGGGATCGGGGGGAGGAGTTAGAGTCGTTTCACAAAGGCATTCGTCGTTTTCAGTGCTGTAGAATGTGCTGATCCGCCCACTCTGAAAAACAGCAACACAATTAATCACTGGAAGATGTTGCAATGGCTGAAGCTTTAAACGAAGTTGCTGAATCTCGTTATTCGCCGACATTTCCCTTTAACCTCTTAACTCCCACCTGAACTGAGCACATTTTCTCCAATTTGGCTTTACCCCAATCCAAAAGCTTCTGGGAAAAAGCTGTGAAAATAGAGACAGAACTGAGACGAAAACAATGATGGAAAAGTGACAAAAAAGGGAGTAAACATTGACGAAAAAGTGAGGAAAAATGGATGAAAAAGTGGCAAAAATGTCAGAAAAATGTCACAAGAAATTGTCAAAAAATTGACGAAAAATCGGACCAAAAAATGACAAAAATGTGATAAAAAATTGACGATTTTTTTTTTTTAAATGTGACAAAAATGACCAAAAAATTACAAAAATGTGACAAAATTTGTATAAAAATCTGACAAAATGTGATAAAAAAAAATGACAAAAAAGTTACAAAAATGAGTTGAATACCCAACAAAAAAGTTATGGAAATAAATCTGATGACGTGAGGAAAAAGATCCTCTCGGTTCAGGCGTGAGTTAAGAGGCTAAATGGAGCTCAGAGCTGGGGAGAAAGGCTTTCTTCTTCTCAGGTCCCTCCAGCTGGAACACACTTCAGCAGGAGCAGAAGCTGTGCAGCCTGGTCCAGCCTGGTCCAGCCTGGTCCAGCCTGGTCCAGCCTGGTCACACCAGGAGAAATTAGACTTTTATTAAAAGGTCTGGAAAATGTGTCGGTTGGAAATTGCTGTAGAATCTTTAGCCTTGTTAAAATGTATTTGTAAAACTTTAGTATTTTTACTTTCTGAGCTGTTTATAATTTCTATGTTTGACGCAGGTCTCACTTGTAGTTTAGTTTAGTTTAGTTTAGTTTAGTTTAGTTTAGTTTAGTTTAGTTTAGTTTAGTTTGTTTCTTATTTGGTGTCTTGCACCTAAAGGTGCCCCGCCCGCGTGGGCTTATAAAACACAAACATGCAGCAGACAAACAGAAAAACATTAAACAAAGAGTGTCCTCTTATACTTGAACAAGAACTTAAGCCTTTCCTCATCGGACATTTCAAACAAACGTAACATCAGACGTTTACAGAAGAACTGCTGCTGTGATTCATTTTCAATATCATTGAACTGACACAAACAACATGTCGGCTCCTCCTCTGGGACCGAGTGGAATCGTCCCGTCTCCAGAGCCAGAGTCCCGGACCTCAGCTGAGACCAGACTGACCTCTGACCTCTGACCTCAGGGAGCACAGACTGACCTCTGACCTCTGACCTCTGGACAGGCTCAGGGTCACATCGGGCTCAGGACCAAAATGATCTTAATCAAAATATAAGTTCTCAACTTTGGCTTAAACAAGACGTCATTTAACCATTTAAGTTTATACTTTTCAAAGTAAACTTTTAATTTCTCATCTTAACTTGTTTCTAAAAATAAACTCCGCATCAACAACAATGTTCTCCATCTGCTCACTGCACCTGTATCTATGAGACGGGTCCCTTTAAAGATGTGTTTGGACACTTGTAAATGAGACATTGAGTTTCGGGGAACAAACCTGCATAAATACAGGATAAATAAAAGAAATGTAAAAAATAGCACCAAGAATCTTTCCGTTAGTTTAATGAAGGACAGAGTTTGCTTCAGCCCTGGTGCCGTGTGTGTCTCCAAAAGAAAACCTTCCTCCATGAACAGGACAATGTACGGTTAGTTTCTCTCGCTCCAGTAAGTGCCTGAGTCGTACCTTTAATGGCACCAGCCCAGTCCAGTTCATTTGTTTTCTGTTTTTATTTTTAGTCCAATATAAACTGTAGCCGATTTTTAAAATGCTTTTCACCTTGTAAAACATATTTTATTTCTTTATTATATTAGTGCTTTAAATTTCTATTATTTGTTTTGTTTTCCTTGTCAATTTCATACATTGTCAGTGCCTTCACTATTCCTGCTCTTGTTTCCACCCGTGTTAATTCCGTCACTAAAATGGATTAAAATAAAAGACTTAAAAACATGAACTTTCCATGTTCAAACTTTGAAACAGCCTCATATTATTTATATTCAAGGCCAGGTCTGTTTATACCTGTTTATAGGCTCGTGTAACACCTCAAAGCTTGTTTTTGTTGCTTTTTTGTTTTTTCCGCGTTAGTGTTGTTTTTGTAGCATTTTTGCTGTTCTTTTGTTGTGTTTTTGTTGTTTTATTGTGTGATATGCAGCGCTGAAAAAAGTATTTGGTCACTTTCCCATAGACTTTCTATTGTTTTGTATTTGTCACATTTTTGTTGCAAATTTGTGTCGTATTTTCGTCACATTTAGTCACGTTTTCTCAGTCAAGTTTCTCGCCAGTCTAGCACCTCATTTGAAAGCTAAGACTTACAAAACTGATCTAAACATTGTTTTTTTTACTTACGTTGTCATCAGATTTTTGTCCGTTTTTCATTGCTTTTTTGTCACACTTTATTGCCGGCTCTTTTTTTGCGTATTATTTTTTTGTTGCTTTTTTTGTTGAGTTTTTGTGACTTTTTCGCTTTTTTGATCACATTTTCATCACATTTTTGTAACTTTTTCATCGTTTTTTGGTCCCTTTTGTTGTGTTTTTGTCACAATTTTGTGGGTGTTTTTACCGGATTTTTGTCATTTTTAAAATATTTTTTTCTAATTTTTTGTTGCTTTTTTATCGCATTCTTGTCACTATTTCGGAGGTTTTTCTTTTTCTTTTTTTCCACTTTTTTCTTTTTCCTTTTTCAAGAAGCTTTTAGATTTGGGTAAAGCAGTTTACTATCACGTTTTCATCACATTTTTGTAACTTTTTCATAGTTTTTTTGGTCCCTTTTGTTGTGTCTTTGTCACCATTTTGTGGGTGTTTTTACCGGATTTTTGTCATTTTTAAAATATTTTTTTTTGTCATTTTTTGTTGCTTTTTTATCGCATTTTTGTCACTATTTCGGATATTTTTTTTATTTTTTTTTTACTTTTTCATAGTTTTTTGGTCCCTTTTGTTGTGTTTTTGTCACCATTTTGTGGGTGTTTTTTATCGGATTTTTGTATTTTTTTTAAAATATTTTTTTTGTAATTTTTTTTTAAATATTTTTTTAGTAATTTTTTTTAAATATATTTTTAGTTATTTTTTGTTGCTTTTTTATCGCATTTTTGTCACTACTTCGTATGTTTTTATTTTTTATTTTATTTATTTTTTACTTTTTTCGTTTTCCTTTTTCACTGGAGAAAACGAGCTCGGTTCAGGCGTAAGTTCAGAGATGAAAAAAAAAAAAAAAACATTTTGAGAGGAAAAAAACAAAGTGAAAACCGCTCGTATTTGTTTCGCACCGCGCTCCTCTGACCGGCAGGCGTCGCTGTTTCTCCGCCCGCCGCGTCGCCCCGTGCACAGAAGCAGACCCTGGCTTGTCTTCCGGTAATTGTCATGTAGCCAAATCGAGTCGAAATCACCAGAGGAGGCAAAGATCTCTCCTCGAACTTTGCCAAAAAAAATAATGTCAAAAGGCCTGTTTTATTACGAACCGTCTGCCATAAAATACGACGAGGAGCAACGGCTACGCGCGGCGCGACCGTTGGATCCGAGGGCGATGCTGCACAGCCGAGGTAAGAATGACACTTTCAGGGCCCGTGTGGCTGATTTGAATATGTAAAACACAATCAGGGGCGTTTTAACGTGACACATTAGCATTTAGCAGCCGTGAGAATGACTGTTTGTGAAAGGCAGAGCGCGTTTGTGTGGGTAAAGTCACGCGTGTGTCCAAACAGAGGTGGTTCTGGACGTGCACAGAGGAGGGACAGGGACTGGACAGTGTGTGTGAGGGGAAAACACCGATGAGGCTGAAACTGGAGGCCTAAAACATGACTAAAAAGGAGTCACGGATGAGTTATGGTGTCTGCAGTTCATTCAAATGTGTCATGGGGGTTTTGGGAGGCAGGAGATGTGTGTTTTGCTAGTTTGGGTTAGCATGTAGCTATGTTGTCATACATTCTCCTCCCAACTGATTCTCAAAGTTTCCACACGAAATGCCACCTTTGGAAAACAGTTGAGCTTCTAATTTAGCACCAGGCCGAGATGAAGATCAGATCAGGACTAAACAGGGTCTAAAAGTGGATTAAATGATGTCAAAACTAGGTGTAAACAATGTGAGTAAAACCAGGAAAACACCCAATAAGCTGTGGGCTTTTAGATTTGGGTAAAGCCAAACTGGAGAAAATGTGCTTGGTTCAGGTGGGGGTTTTTAACCTCTTAACTCCCGCCTGAACCGAGAGGATCTTTTTCCTCACGCCATCAGATTTTTTTTGTTGGGTATTCAACTCATTTTTGTAACTTTTTTGTCATTTTTTTGGACAAATTTTTGTCATTTTTTGTCAAATTTTTATCACATTTTTATCATTTTTTTGTAAAAAAAATTAAATCACATTTCTCATTTTTTTTTGTCATTTTTGTCACATTTCTTTCATTTTTTGTCAAATTTTTATCACATTTTTGTCATTTCTTTTGTCATTTTTTTGTCCAATTTTTCTTTTTTTGGGTCATTTTTTGGGTCATTTTTTGTCTTTTTTTGTAATTTTTTTGTAATTGTTTGTCAAATTTTGTTATTTTTTTGGTCATTTTTTGTCACATTTTTTGTCACATTTTGTAATTTTTTTGTCAAATTTTTATCAAATTTTTGTCATTTTTTGTCACATTTTTTTCATATTTTCGTCAATTTTTTTATCACATTTTTTGTCATTTCTTTTGTCATTTTTGTCCAATTTTGTTCTTTTTTTTGTAATTTTTTGTCACATTTTTTGTCTTTTGTAATTTTTTTGTAATTGTCAATTTTTTGTCATTTTTTTTGTCATTTTTTGTCACATTTTGTAATTTTTTTGTCAAATTTTTATCACATTTTTGTCATTTTTTTATCACATTTTTTGTCTTTTTTTTTTAATTTTTTGTCAATTTTTTATCACATTTTTGTCTTTTTTTGTCACATTTTTTTCATTTTTTCGTCAATTTTTTGTCACATTTTGTCATTTTTTTGTCACATTTTTATCACATTTTTGTCTTTTTTTTTGGTTCATTTTTTGTCACATTTTTTTCCTTTTTTCGTTACATTTTGGTAATATTTTTGAAAAAATGTGCTCGGTTCAGGTGGGAGTTAAGGGGTTGAGTGGTTACAGTGGGAAAAGAACATTCACATGTGAAGTGTCATGGGGGTTTTGGGAGGCAGGAGATGTGTGTTTTGCTAGTTGGGTTAGCATGTAGCTATATTGTCATACATTCTCCTCCCAACTGATTCTCAAAGTTTCCACACGAAATGACATCTTTGGAAAACAGTTGAGCTTCTAATTTAGCACCAGGCCGAGATGAAGATCAGATCAGGACTAAACAGGGTCTAAAAATGCTCCAAAAGTGGATTAAATGATGTGAAAGCTAGGTGTAAACAATGTGAGTAAAACCAGGAAAACACCCAATAAGCTGTGGGTTTTTAGATTTGGGTAAAGTCAAACTGGAGAATATGTGCTTGGTTCAGGTGGGGGTTAACCTCTTAACCACGCCATCAGATTTTTTTTGTTGGGTATTCAACTCATTTTTGTAACTTTTTTGTCATTTTTTTGGTCAAATTTTTGACATTTTTGGTCAAATTTTTATCATTTTTTTGTAAAATTTTTTTAATCACATTTCTCATTTTTTTGTCATTTTTTGTCACATTTCTTTCATATTTTCGTCAATTTTTTATCACATTTTTGTCATTTCTTTTGTCATTTTTTTGTCCAATATTTCTTTTTTTGGGTCATTTTTTGTCACAGTTTTTGTCTTTTTTGGTAATTTTTTTGTAATTGTTTGTCAAATTTTGTCATTTTTTTGGTCATTTTTTGTCACATTTTGTAATTTTTTTGTCAAATTTTTATCACATTTTTGTCATTTTTTTATCACATTTTTTGTCTTTTTTTTTTTAATTTTTTGTCAAATTTTTATCACATTTTTTGTCTTTTTTTGTATTTTTTTTGTCAAATTTTTATCACATTTTTGTCTTTTTTTGTCACATTTTTGTCATTTTTTCGTCAATTTTTTGTCACATTTTGTCTTTTTTTTGTCAAATTTTTATCAAATTTTTGTCTTTTTTTTTTGGTCATTTTTTTGTCACATTTTTTTCCTTTTTTCGTTACATTTTGGTAATTTTTTTGAGAAAATGTGCTCGGTTCAGGTGGGAGTTAAGGGGTTGAGTGGTTACAGTGGGAAAAGAACATTCACATGTGAAGTGTCATGGGGGTTTTGGGAGGCAAGAGATGTGTGTTTTGCTAGTTGGGTTAGCATGTAGCTATATTATTTGTCATACATTCTCTTCCCAACTGATCCTCAAAGTTTCCACACGAAATGCCACCTTTGGAAAACAGTTGAGCTTCTAATTTAGCACCAGGCCGAGATGAAGATCAGATCAGGACTAAACAGGGTCTAAAAATGCTCCAAAAGTGGATTAAATGATGTCAAAGCTAGGTGTAAACAATGTGAGTAAAACCAGGAAAACACCCAATAAAGTGGTACTAAAACATACATGTTTTTCTAGGCTGTGGGCTTTTAGATTTGGGTAAAGCCAAACTGGAGAATATGTGCTTGATTCAGGTAGGGATTAACCTCTTAACTCCCATTTTTTTGTTGGGTATTCAACTCATTTTTGTAGCTTTTTTGTCATTTTTTTGGTCACATTTTTTTCATGTTTTCGTCAAATTTTTATAACATTTTTGTCATTTTTCTGTTGCATTTTGGTCATTTCTTTTGTATTTGTTTGTCAAATTTTTGTAATTTTTTGTCACATTTCTTTCATTTTTTTGGTCAAATTTTTATCAATTTTTTGTCATTTTTTTAGTCAAATTTTTGTCATTTTTTGGTGATTTTTTGTCACATTTTAAAAAAAAAAAGTCATTTTTTTAATCACATTTTTTGTCATTTTTTGGTAATTTTTTGTAATTGTTTGTCATTTTTTGTCACATTTCTTTCATTTTTTTTATCACATTTTTGTCATTTTTCTGTTACATTTTGGTAATTTTTTTTAAGGAAATGTGCTCGGTTCAGGTGGGAGTTAAGGGTTACAGTGTGAAAAAAACATTCACATGTGAAGTGTCTTGCCCAAGAACACAACAACAGTGCTTTTCCATTATAGTTTTGAATGTCGGCAAATATCCAATACTATTATACTGCTACTACACTATTACTACTATAAACTATAATGTGGGTGTGATCATTAAAATGTGTGGACTATAAATCAATCACCCCTTATTTATTGACTTGTTTACAGCCAGACTGCTCATGATGCAGTCAGACTCCTGTTTGGTTTAGTCCTGCTGTGGTCCTTCTTTGGTCCCACCAATTTAGAGAATGTCCCACTGTTTCAATGTTAGATTTACATAGAGAAGGGCATATTATTACAATGGTGTGTTGTAACTTTCTGGGATGGAACATTTTGTGACCTGTTGATCTCTCTGTGTGTTTTTTGGACTTAAAGGGACTATAAGGAGTATAACCAGACTAACCGTATAAATGTCTGTGTCCATAGAATCATGTTTGGAATATAACTGACCTGCATCACATGAATGATCGCATTTTGAGGGACTATTTTCTAGCAGATCACTCCGCCACTGCGTAGCTTATACAACCAGGAAGCTGATGCTGCTCAAATATAAGGTATTTTAAATGCAAAATGGTTAAAATGACTCTATGGACACAGACATTTATATGGTGAGTCTGGTGTTATAAGTGATTTGCCTCAGGTGCTCTGTGGAGCGGGTCAGGCTGTTTTTAATGCAGGCTAGCTGATACCATAGACATGCACTAGCCTAGCATTAGCCTAGCACCACGAAACTCTTCAAATATAAGAACTGCATGAATTACAAAAAAAATATCTCCAGAAATCAGCAACACTCTGGATAACGAGGAAATGAGGCCCTATGTCAAACATCCTGAAATATCCGCTTAATATAGAACCTGCAGTTATGCATAAGACCGAACTTTACATTGAAATGGGAAAACGTTATTTGAATGAAGACGTCTATTTTGTTATTAATTTACTCATCCTTTTGTCCAAATTTTATATTCACAAATGTAAATATTCTAAGCAGAAACCCAACTTTACACATTTTTTTAGTGATACTCTCTCATATATCAAGATTTTGGAAGGTTCTGAAAACAAATTGGCTCCAAAAACTATCAGTATTTGCTCAAAATATAATATATTTGTAACTGAATAATTGTATTGTACAATTCTGTTACCCCCTGGCATACTCTGTATACTCATATACTTTTCAATAAAAATAAAAATAAAAATAAAAAAAATGTTCTGCATAAGACCAGAGGTGGCAGGAGTGAGTATAAAATGAAAAACTTGCATCTAGCCCCATTAAAGGCCCTATACCTGATTATTTTCAAATAATGAAAGAGGAAGCCACTGAATTAAAGTGTTAGTCGTGTCCAAACTCATTCATGACTTTCCTACAGGGATTATTGCATGTATTTCTGCACATGTGACTTTACAGTCTTGTCGTTCAGTCTGACAGCAGTGTGTGGATGAAGGACCTGCTCCTTCTTGCACTGAGGGTGTCTCAGTCTGCCACTGAGAGAGCTGCTCAGCTCCTCTACAGTCCCGTGCAGTGGGTGGGAGGTGTTGTCCATGATGGAGGTGAGCTCGGCTAACACCCTCCTGTCCCTCAGCTCCTCCACAGAGTCCAGAGCCTCTGACCTCAGTCTCCGCAGAAGGTGGAGGCCTTCCTGTACAAAAGACAGGCAGTGTGATATAGATGAGGGAAGATGTGAGGCTGCCATAGGAGATATTGTGTAAATGATGTGGTTCTATCTCATTGTCCTTTTCTTATATTCGTCCTTTGTCCCTAAAACGCACTAAACCGTTTGTCTTGCAGATGTCCAGAGTCTTTCGATGCGCCCGGACTCCGACAGCAGCCCCGTCAAACAGGAGGAGGACGAGGTTCCCCTGGAGCTGCCCTTCAACACGGTCATAGTGAAAAACGAATTCGACCTGGCCAAGTTTTCCCCGCTGAAGCCGGGGCGGGCGCGGGAGACGAGCGAGTGGACGTCCGAGGAGGAGGAGGAGGAGGAGAGCGAAGGCGAGAGCGAGGCAGAGGAGAGCGGAGGCGAAGAGCCCGGCTGCAGCGTGGACTCCAAGGCAGGAGCGAGAGGACGTGAACTCAGTCTGTTTGACACGGACGATTCGGACGACCTCGAGCCTCCGGCCAAGAGGACACGGCAAGAACACGGACGAGCGGAGGAGCACACGCAAAAAGGTAACGCTGAAGTTAATGACAGTAAGTGAAGATGCTTTCTCTGTCGGCACAAGTGCACTGAGGTGAGACGTTTTTCCATATCTTTCAACCTCTTAACTCCCGCCTGAATTGAGAGCATTTTCTCCAGTTCAGCTTTACCCAAATCCTGTAGGCCAGTGTAACGCCTCATTTGAAAGCTAAGACCTACAAAACTCATCTGAATGGATCTTTTTCATCACGTCATCAGATTTTTTTTTCCATCATTTTTTGGGGGGTTTTCAACTTATTTTTGTAACTTTTCTGTCAATTTTTCTGTCCATTTTTTGTCATTTTTTGTCAATTTGTCCTTTTTTTGTCCTTTTTTGTCATTTTTTTGTCATTTTTTTGTCATTTTTTTGTCATTTTTTCTGTCAATTTTTTGTCAATTTTTTGTCAATTTTTTGTCACATTTTTGTCACTTTTTGTCAATTTTTTGTCAATTTTTTGTCACTTTTTGTCCTTTTTTTGTCAATTTTCTGTCAATTTTTTGTCAATTTTTTTTCATTTTTTTGTCATTTTTTGTCAATTTTTCTGTCAATTTTTCTGTCAATTTTTCTGTCAATTTTTGGTCAATTTTTTGTCAATTTTTGTCCTTTTTTTGTCAATTTTTTGTCATTTTTTTGTCATTTTCTGTCAATTTTTCTGTCAATTTTTCTGTCAATTTTTTGTCACTTTTTGTCCTTTTTTTTGTCAATTTTTTGTCAATTTTTGTCAATTTTTTGTCAAATTTTTGTCAATTTTTCTGTCAATTTTTTTGTCAATTTTTTGTCAATTTTTGTCCTTTTTTTGTCAATTTTTTGCCACTTTTTCATAATTTTTTCATAATTTTCTGTCATTTTTTGGTCCTTTTTTGTCCTTTTTTTGTCCATTTTTTGTCACATTTTTGTCATTTTTTGGTCCTTTTTTGTCCTTTTTTTGTCCATTTTTTGTCACATTTTTGTCACTTTTTGTCAATTTTTTGTCCTTTTTTTGTCAATTTTCTGTCAATTTTTTGTCAATTTTTTGTCATTTTTTTGTCATTTTCTGTCAATTTTTCTGTCAATTTTTCTGTCAATTTTTGGTCAATTTTTTGTCAATTTTTGTCCTTTTTTTGTCAATTTTTTGTCATTTTTTTGTCATTTTCTGTCAATTTTTCTGTCAATTTTTCTGTCAATTTTTTGTCAATTTTTTGTCACTTTTTGTCCTTTTTTTGTCAATTTTTTGTCAATTTTTGTCAATTTTTTGTCAAATTTTTGTCAATTTTTCTGTCAATTTTTCTGTCAATTTTTTGTCAATTTTTTGTCAATTTTTTGTCAATTTTTGTCCTTTTTTTGTCAATTTTTTGCCACTTTTTCATAATTTTTTCATCATTTTCTGTCATTTTTTGGTCCTTTTTTGTCCTTTTTTTGTCCATTTTTTGTCCCTTTTTTGTAATTTTTTTGTAATTTTTGGGGGTCAATTTTTGTCCGTTTTTTGACAGTTTTTTGTCTAAGTTTTCTCACTTTTTTGTCACATCTTCATCATTGTTTTCGTCTCAGTTCTGTCGCTATTTGAGTTGCCTTGTGTACGAAATGCGCGGTATAAATAAAGTTGCCTTGCCTATTTTCTCACTTCTTTTCCAGAAGCTTTTGGATTGGGGTAAAGCCAAACTGGAGAAAATGTGCTCGGTTCAGGTGGGAGTTAATGGGGTTAAAAACAGGCCTTATTCAATCACAGACGTACGTGTTCTCGGTTTAAGATTGAGTAAGAGGAAGATGAAATGATCTCCAGAAGCCATGAAGTTACAGATGAGACATTCCCGAAACATTTAAAAAAGAATCAGGTTTTATTTTCGTCTTGTTTATTTCACACATCGACATTGAGCTTCGGCTCCGGTTCAGCAGAACTGTGACTCTTAACCTCTTAACTCCCACCTGAACGGATCCCATTTTCTCCAGTTTGGCTTTACCCTAATCAAAACGCTTCTTGGGGAAAAAACACCAAAATAGCAACAAAAATGTGACAAAAATTCAACCAAAAAATGACAAAAATTCAACAAAAATGTGACAAAAATTCAACAAAAAAATGACAAAAATTCAACAAAAATGTGACAAAAATTCAACCAAAAAATGACAAAAACTTAAAAAAAAATGTGACAAAAATGAAAAAAAAAAGAATGAAAAAAAAACATACAAAAGGTGACACAACACAGCAACAACGCGAGGAAAAAGGTCAGTTTTGTGGGTCTTAGCTTTCAAATGAGGTGTTACACAGGCCTATAGCCAAAAGAGGACAGGATGCATTTGGTTCAGGCGGGTGGTAAAAGGTTAAAGTTCGTGCAGCAAAGAATGTACCAGCTCCTCACACAAACGCCACCACCTCACAGATCGAAACATTTAGTCAGATAAAAGCCTGTCGCCAAATAAAGACTTTTGATGACGTCATGCATATTAAAGGGACTATACGGAGTTTAAAAACTATGTATTTTCCTCCCCCTACATGTTCCAGCCATGTGTAGAATGAGCTCAAACCTGTTCACCACAACTGCCTCTAAAATCCTGTCACTCAGAAAGTTGTTACTTCGGGTCTGAAGTGCCGTCATGCACGAGCTTAATATAGAAGCTGCAGTTACGCGTGTGACCAGAGGTGGCAGTAGTGAGTATAAAGTGACCAACTTGCATCCAGTCCCTTTAATGAGGCAGCAGGGCTCCACTGTTTTCAGTCAATAGAGGAGAGTTCAGTCAGACCAGTAGAGGGCAGCTCTTTGACCAACACTGTCACACAAATATGCTACTTTTAATTATATTTTTTTATAATTATAAATAAGATTAATTTGGTGTTGATTTATTCCTTTTGAATCAGTTTCTTGTTTATTTAAATAAATCAGAAAATAAATAAATAAATATCACTGACGGATCATTAAACGTGTCTAATGATCCGTCAGTGATAATTTATTCACTTATTTATTGAGGAGAAAGAGTTAGAAAGTAGGGATGCACCGATACCACCTTTTCTAAAACCGATACGAGTACGAGTACTTGGATTTAAGTACTCGCCGATACCGAATACCATATATACAATACATTCTTACTTTCTTTCACAGCAGATTGGTTTGTAATTAGTTAATTTACTCATGTACATTTCCTTAAGTAAAGTCGGCGACACATTTAAGAGCAGTTATATTAGAATTGTGCTGATGCCATTTATTTTTTTATTTTTATTTTCATTCAATATAATTTTTAATTTTTATGTCTCTGTCCATCATAGACAGAAAAGCTCATGTCCAAAAGCTCCCAATGCCTGAGCTTTATTCATTTATGTGTTTTTATTTAACAATAGTATTGAGATGTTCCTTAAATGGTCTCTTTTCGTCTTTACTTCAGCTCCTGTAGATTTTCTCGTGTGTTTGTAGTAACTTAGCGAGTAGC
Source organism: Gobius niger (assembly GCF_951799975.1). Taxonomy (NCBI): domain Eukaryota; kingdom Metazoa; phylum Chordata; class Actinopteri; order Gobiiformes; family Gobiidae; genus Gobius; species Gobius niger. Next base: position 43,492,449 of record NC_136854.1, read on the forward strand.
TACAGCGTTTTCATTGTTCTGCTGCAGCTCATTTTCCCTCAATGTAAACATGCTGTATGTCTTTACTTTGGATTTTCTGAGGACTTTTTAGTCGCTGGGTTAGTTTTTCAGATGAATAAACCCCTGGGCTTAAAACGGCGTCAGAATGGCCCAAACTGCTAGCCGCGAGTTAGCATCGTTAGCCTGTATGTTGTAAACACTGCAGACGCTGCAGCGCTAACAACATTAAGCTCTGGTTAAATCCAGCTCAGACCCTGGTTTAGAGAGCGCAGTCTGTAATAAAGTCAGCTCTATGTGGAATATTGTGTTTACACTAAACAATTCTACAGTTTGTTGCTGTTTTCTCTCCTCAGCTGAGAGCTGCGCCTCGTAGCTGCGCCTCGTAGCTGCGCCTCGTAGCCGCGCCTCGTAGCCGCGCCTCGTAGCTGCGCCTCGTAGCTGCGCTGGCCGCACGTCAAATGGTATCGGTTTCTGGTATCGGGACCTCATGAATGAGTACGAGTATGTGGTATCGGTCCGATACTGGTATCGGTATCGGTGCATCCCTAAAGCACATAAAAACACATGTAAATCATGAATAATGTGTTGTATGTTAAAAAGGTCAACAACCGCACGTTACTTAAAACATTGTGATGTATCGGTTATTTCTGTGTAATATATCGATTATCGCAGTATCAGCGTATCGTGAAGGTATCGTTATCGTGAGCCATGTATTGTGTATCGAATTGAATCGTGAGATCCCCAGAGGTTCCCACCCCCAGTGTAAAGTCAGACCCAGGCCAGCGAGAGGACGCGGAACAGTTGTGTAGTAAATTGCAGATTATTATAGAGATTGCGTTAATAGTTACAATCGCATAATTCCGGAGAGACTGTGACATGTGGAGAGACTGTGACGTGTGGAGAGACTGTGACGTGTGGAGAGACTGTGGCATGTGGAGAGACTGTGACGTGTGGAGAGACTGTGACGTGTGGAGAGACTGTGGCATGTGGAGACCACTCGTGTTCTCCACATGGGGGCAGCAGACAAACGCTCGTCCACACAGTGCTCACACAGAAGCTACAGCTCTGTCTTCTTTACACGCTTTCTCCATAAAGAATTCACTTTTGTTGTGTTTTGTGTGGTCTTTTGTAGGTGTCCAGTCCCACGCGCCGAACCAGGACATTTACCAGTTTGTTTTCCACAACGGCGTGAGCGAAGAACCTCGAAAGAACCTCGAAAGTCCGGAGGAAAAACCCAAACCGGGCAGTAGCTCGGCTGCAGCTAGTTTGAAAGCGGACGATGTGTCTATCGCCAAAACGAAATCAGACATCCTAACTCACACGAAAAACTCGAAAGAACAAGAATCTCCTCCCGCCAAACCGCCGCCGAAGGAGCGGAAACGAGCCCCGGCGACGTTCAACGGCACCGTGGACAAGACCAAGCACCAGTGTTCCGAGTGCCGCAAGTACTTCCAGTGTGAGGCGCACCTGCAGAGACACATGCTCATCCACTACGGGCTGAAGCCGTTCGAGTGCCCCGTGTGCGACAAGGCCTTCCGCTACAAGTCCAGCTACAAGGCCCACCTGAACATGCACACGGAGGAGAAGCCGCTCACCTGCTCGCTGTGCGACAAGGGCTTCACGCAGTCCCGCGACCTGAAGCGCCACATGCTCTCCCACACGGACGAGAAGAACTTCGACTGCCCGGAGTGCGGCGGCAAGTTCAAGCACAAGCACAACCTGATCCGCCACGTCTCGGTCATCCACAAGGCGGAGAAGCCGTACCCGTGCCCCATGTGCGAGAAGGCGTTTGCGCAGAAGCACGACTTCATGACGCACATGAGGACGCACTCGGGGGAGAAGCCCTTCAGCTGCCCGGTGTGCAGCCGGAGCTTCGGCGCCAAGGGGACGCTCAGGACTCACATGAAGGTGCACAGGAAGCGCGGCGCCAAGGAGCTGCCCGCGGCGTTCGGCGGGTTCGTGTCGGAGGAGAAAGGCGTGTGTAACTAAACTGTACGTTTGGAGATGTTTGGGGAATGTTAGGGCTGGGACAAAGGGTCGTTTTGCAATACATCGCAATACGTCTTTGCTGTGACTAGGGCTGAAACAACTAATCGATTAATCGACAACTAATCGATTACTAAAATAGTTGTCAACTATTCCAGTAATCGATTAATCGTTTTCTAGTAAACACAGACTTAAATTGAGCAAAAAAGACATGACAGTTATGTATTATGGATGAAAACCTACTTTGTGTTTTTAAAGTTAGGGTCTGTAGTGTTTTGTACATCGTAAATTTCATAAATATCTGTCTTTGTCTCGTCCAATCAAAGCAGAATTAGCACAAAGAGCCTCCTACAAAGGTTTACTTTAAGTTTACTCCATCCACGTGTCCTCAAGCGGCGCCACTTTAGCTTTATGTGATTTCCATGCACCTTTCACAGCTAAGCGATTAATCGATTAATCGTAAAAATAATCGGTCGATTAATCGATTACCAAAATAATCGTTAGTTGCAGCCCTAGCTGTGACGCATCCGAGCAATAATCGAGAAGTAACTTTATCTTGGGATGAGTGAATTTGTCCCTGATTGATTTGAGTAGCTCGTTTCAGGAAATCTGTCCAAGTTTTTTACACTTAAAGCAGCACTAAGTAACTTATTTACCTTAATAAATCCTTTTCGTCGTCCCTGTGGGGGTGATACAAGTGTTTATGGGATGATTGGAGGGTCTTTCATCGCCCCCTGGTGTCTCTGGCCAGAAAACCATGTTTGCAACTTGACTGCCCCCGGTGCGGAGAAAGCAATACACACTAATGGAATCACGAAGAAGAAGCTAACAGGCTAACGGGCAAAGCTAACTGCGGGCTAACGTCACTTTAAACAGTATTTACAGCCAAGTTTGAGTGAAAAAAAATATTTCTATTGAATAATTGGATGCACAGTGACCCTCTCTGCCTTCGCCTTTCCTGTCTTACTCTCCAAGACAATTAATAAATTAAAAAATCGTAACTTGCTACTACACCTGCAGTTGCGCTTATGGCCTTTAGGGGGAAGAGTTACTTAGTACTGCTTTAAAGGAACAGGCCGCCGTTCTTCCACACTGAGATATGTTCTTACCTGAGCTTAGACGAGTTGATCCGTACCTGTCTGTGTTTTCTGTGCCCGTGGAAGAGCGTGGCAGCTTCCAACTTCACTTCCGTTTGGAGCCATAGGAATACACTGAGAGAGGCTAAATGCTAACAATATCTTTGGTTGTTTTGCGTGACTGAGCGCAGGCCAAAAGACCAGACAGGTACGCATCAACTCGTCTAAGCTCAGGTAAGAACATAATCTCAGTGTGGAAAAACGGCGGCCTGTTCCTTTAACCCCTTACCTCCCGCCTGAACCGAGCACATTTTCTCCAGTTTGGCTTTACCCCAGTCCAAAAGCTTCAGGAAAAAAAGCTGTGAAAATAGCGACAAAGACGAAAGACTGAGACGAAAACAAAGATGGAAATGTGATGAAAAAAGTGAGAAAACATTGACAAAAAATTTACGAAAATTTGATGAAAAAGTGGGAAAAATGTCACAAGAAATTGACAAAAAAAATGACAAAAAATGACAAAAATGTAACAAAAAAAATGACAAAAAATTGACGAAAAATTGAAAAAAATGTAACAAAAAATTACAGCGAAAAAAGTTACACAAATGAGTTGAATACCCAACAAAAAAATGATGGAAAAAAAATCTGATGACGTGAGGAAAAAGATCCTCTCGGTTCAGGCGGGAGTTAAGAGGTTAAATTAAAATATCTCATTGCACTCAAAATGAGACATTTACCTACTATGTATTTATTTATTTATTTATTTAACAGGACCTTCCAATTGAACATAGTACAAAGCAAGCTTGTACCTGACGCAAAAAAAGTGTTTAGCTCGTGCTCATTTTCAACTCCAGCCCCCAGTCTTTCACTGCATTAAAATAACATTGTTAGTACCTTTACAATAATTCCAGTGGGGAACATTTTAAACTCAGTCATGGTTTTAAAGAGGGGGTGTTCTGCTTTTTTCAGCCCCATAGCACCAGTCTATATCACACTAAAATGATGAGCAAACCTTCTGTTGGTCTGTAAATGCAGTAAATTAGAATAACTGCCTTGTATAAAATGTCTCTCTCAAAATGGCTGTAGTGAATGTCTTGAAATAGGCCTCTGTCTCTTTAAGAACCTCTGAGCCTTTAGACACGCCCCCTCCACACGCTGTCTGTGGCATCAGTGGGGAGGGGGTTCTGCTGAGGAGCAGTGGTTGGTTACTCGGCTGGTGACCAAAGCTCGGAGGCGTCTCCAGGAGGTGGGGGCGTTCCTAGGAGGACTCAGGCAAACCTATCCCTAAAATGGCCGCCATCAGAGTTTTTACAGATGACTCAGAAATACGTGAATGTGCCAAGGCAACACTTCAGCCATGTTTTTAATGAGGGAGTGACAGAATAACATGATGGAAAGCTTGAAAAAGTCCATTTTGCAGAATACCCCCCCTTTAAGGTCAGTGGGCCATGAGTTCCACAACTTCGCACTTTTATACTTAAAGCTGTACTAAGTAACTCTTCCCCCTAGAGGCCATAAGCGCAACTGCAGGTGTCGTAGCAAGTTGCAATTTCTTTACTCATTAATTGTCCTGAGAGTAAATCCTACACTGACAGAAAAGACAATGGAATAATTTTTTTCACTCAAACTTGGCTGTAAACACTGTTTAAAGTGACGCTAGCCCACAGTTAGCTTTGCCCGTTAGCCTGTTAGCTTCTTCTCCGTGATTCCATTAGTGTGTATTGGGGCTCCGGGCCGGTGGCAGTCAAGTTGCAAACGTGGTTTTCTGTCCAGAGACACCAGGGGGCGATGAAAGACCCTCCAATCATCCCATAAACACTTGTATTACCCCCACAGGGACGACGGGGAGGATTTATTAAGTTAAACAAGTTGCTTAGTGCTGCTTTAAAGGCTCTGACCAAATGAAGTCTTGCCCATAATCTGTACAGTTTGATTATAATCTCATGCGTTTTCATGGACAGATTTCTTCAAATGAGTTGCTAAAAATCAAGGATGAATTCACTTATTTCAAGATTCATTTACTGATTTAAAGAGACAAGACAACACAAAGGATTTTGACTCAAAGTTGTAAAAGTTATTCTCGCTTTGATTGGTTTTCAACAAAACAAAGCCCCACTTTTAAAATGCACTTTTCTCACTTATATTTAACTTATCCTTTTTAGAAACTCAACTTGCACTTTCCCGGTTAACATGTCGCGTTCACATGACGTCACAACATTGTAAACCGTCCAGGATCTTCTCTCTCCGCACAAATGAACTAAGGTCACGTGACTCGGAGACAGTTTCCGGAACGATGCGCTCCGTGTCGGTCAGATGGGAGGATGAATGTGAATTGTGAATCCGATCACTTCCAACTAATGATCAGGGAAAACATTTGGACTTTTCCTTTTTTTTTTTTTTTTAGAGATTTCTCCAAAGCGTCTTGTCCCAGCCCTAGTGACGGCGACGGCAATAAGGAACTGAAAAGAGACGCGTGGTACGACGTTTTGGAGCAGAGAGTCGAATAATGTAAATGCCGCCTTGTCGGATCTGACGGTTTTCTCAGAACTTGAGCGTTTCATTCACTTTTCTCATGTCGGGTTCCTGGACGTTTCAGTGTGGAGATGTTCCTCCTGGTCACGCACATCTCAAGTAGCTGCTCAGAGAAGGGGAACCGTGGAGGAGGCACGAGCGACGGTTCAGGAAAGTGATCTTTATCTGTCCTGTAGTGGGGAAACTAGAACAAGAGCTGAAGGAGCTCACCAGCCTGGAGACGAGTTAGTCACGGAGATGTCTCAGAGACGTCCCCTGAAGATAAGGCGAGTCTGTAGGCAGTCTGAAAACAAACGAGAGGTCCACGCGGTCTCTGGCAGTTGTGTCGCGAATACCTTTTGTCATCTTTAAACTCCCGCCTGAACCGAGAGGATCTTTTTCCTCACGTCATCAGATTATTTTTTTTGCATCGTTTTTTTGTCGGGTTTTCAGCTCATTTTTGTAACTTTTTTTGTCATTTTATTGTCATTTTTCTATCACATTTTTGTCAAATTTTTGTCATTTTTTTTGTAATTTTTTTGTCAAATTTTTATCACATTTTTGTCATTTTTCTGGTAATTTTTTGTCAAATTTTTGTAATTTTTTGTCAATTTTTTTTGTCATTTTTTGTCACTTTTTATCACATTTCTGTCATTTTTTTGGTCATTTTTTGTCAATTTTTTGGTCATTTTTTGTCACATTTTTGGCATTTTTTTGTCCAATTTTTATCACATTTTTGTTATTTTTTGGTCATTTTTTGTCACATTTTTGTCACATTTTTGTCATTTTTTGTCACATTTTTATCACATTTTTGTCACATTTTTGTCACATTTTTGTCATTTTTCGTCCAATTTTTATCACATTTTTGTCATTTTTCGTCCAATTTTTTGTAATTTTTTGTCAATTTTTTTGTCATTTTTTGTCACTTTTTATCACATTTTTGTTATTTTTTTGGTCATTTTTTGTCATTTTTTTGGTCATTTTTTGTCACATTTTTGTCATTTTTTTGTCAAATTTTTATCACATTTTTGTTATTTTTTCGTCCAATTTTTATCACATTTTTGTCATTTTTTCGTCCAATTTTTGTCAATTTCTTGTGACATTTTTGTGACATTCTTCGTCACTTTTTTGTCAATGTTTTCTCACTTTTTTGTCACATTTCCATCATTGTTTTCGTCTCAGTTTTGTTGCTATTTTCACAGCTTTTTTTCCAGAAGCTTTTGGACTGGGGGTAAAGCCAAACTGGAGGAAATGTGCTCGGTTCAGGTGGGAGTTAAGGGGTTAAAGGGATGTCTCAGGATTTTTGACATAGGGCCTCATTTCCTACTGATCCAGAGTGTTGTTGATTTCTGAAGATATATATATTTTTTTTATATATAATTCATGCAGTCCTTATATTTGAAGGGTTTAGTGGTGCTAGGCTAGTGCTAGGCTAGTGCATGTCTATGGTAACTAGTAGCCTGCTTTAAAAAAAACGACTCTCTAGGGACGTCACGCTGCTCGAGACCGCTAGCACCTCTCGGAGACCATGTGGAGACTCCGCTGAAATCGAACCTGTTTGTTTTCATGATTACCTGGAGACTCCGAGGCATCTCAGTGACGAGTGACTAGTCTCTGGTTGGCTCTCCGCAACGTCTCTGCTGAGAAAGGCCCTGAAGGATCGACAAATTACTAGATAAGTTAAAACTAAAACAACTCTTCAAACCAAATATCTCACAGCAAAGACATTGGAAAGCGTCCCGTTTCTCCTGCCTCCTCTTCCCCCCTTCACGGCGTCTCCTGTGTCTGAGAAAAGAATCAACAAACACTAAAATCAGACTGAACTTGGGCTGAAATGGACCTAGACCTGGATTAAATGTGGATCCCTGAAGCACTTCTGAAACTCTCACTAATTTAAATCAGACGCCTGAAGAACCAGAGAAACCCCAGAAGAAGAAGCATCGTCGAGTCGCACCAAAGCTTCCGTTAGTTGGATGTATCAAAGTTTCCCCTTGAAAACTGAAAAGTGCACCTTAATTTAACTAATGTGCCACGGCCAGCGGAGTTGATTTAAGAGTATTAAGAATAAGAGCTCGAGTGAAGAACAAATCGTGGCTGGATTATGTCGAAAAGGAAGAGCTGAAGTTGGTTTGACAAAAGGCTGCGTTCACATGACATCAGGAAAAAAAAATAATCACAAATCGACTTAGAGCTAACATCCATGTTACAATGTTCTGTCACCAAAAACAGAGCTGGAGTTGTGTTTTGAGCTGCTTCTAATCCACAATCATCCGGCACACTGTAAATCTGTCAAAAAGTGAGATTTTATTTACATTTCGGCTCCAGGCCTTTCTTCAGGCAAATCTAATCCACAAAGTGTATTAAAGAGGGGGTGTTCTGCTTTTGTCAGTCCCATAGCACCAGTCTATATCACACTACAATGATGACAAACCTCCTGTTGGTCTGTAAATGCAGTAAATTAGAATAACTGCCTTGTATAAAATGTCTCTCTCAAAATGGCTGTAGTGAATGTCTTGAAATAGGCCTCTGTCTCTTTAACCCCTTAACTCCCACCTGAACCGAGCACATTTTCTCCAGTTTGGCTTTACCCCAATCCAAAAGCTTCTGGAAAAAAGCTGCGAAAATAGCGACAAAACTGAGACGAAAACAATGATGGAAATGTGACAAAAAAGGGACGAAAAATTGATGAAAAGCTGGCAAAAATGACCAGAAAAATGACAAAAATATGACAAAAAAATTACAAAATATGACCAAAAAAATTGACCAAAATTTGATTAAAAAATTGACAAAAAAAAAATACAAAAATGTGACAAAAATTTCATAAAAAAATTACGAAAAATGAAAAAAATGTGACAAAAAAATTACAAACATTTGATAAAAATTTGACAAAAAAATAGCAAAAAAATGACAAAAATGTGACAAAAAATGACCAAAATTTGATAAAAAAAAAAAATTTGACGAAAATATTACAAATATTTGACAAAAAAATGTGACAAAAAATGACAAAAAAGTTAAAAAAAAAATGAGTTGAATACCCAACAAAAAAATGATGGAAAAAAAATCTGATGACGTGAGGAAAAAGATCCTCTCGGTTCAGGCGGGAGTTAAGAGGTTAAGAACCTCTGAGCCTTTAGACACGCCCCCTCCACACGCTGTCTGTGGCATCAGTGGGGAGGGGGTTCTGCTGAGGAGCAGTGGTCGGTTACTCGGCTGGTGACCAAAGCTCGGAGGCGTCTCCAGGAGGTGGGGGCGTTCCTAGGAGGACTCAGGCAAACCTATCCCTAAAATGGCCGCCATCAGAGTTTTTACAGATGACTCAGAAATACGTGAATGTGCCAAGGCAACACACAAGTCCATTTTGCAGAATACCCCCCCCTTTAATATTAATATGAAATTCTGGACTTGAACCGAGCACATTTTCTCCAGCTTTACCCAAATCTAAAAGCTTCTCGACCGGAGCTTACAGCCTATAGGCCAGAGGAACGGCTCATTTGAAAGACCTACAAAACAGATCTTTTTTCCTTGCCTCGTTGCCGAAACTCACAATCGTAGCCCAAAGTAAAGCACCTTTTCTCTACAAATATAAGTTTTGCACATCATATTTGACCTAATGGGGTATTTTGCTGAGAAATGTGAAAATACTGACAGTTTTTTCCACATTTTAGAGTCAGTTTCATGTAGGTGGCCACTGATTTATAAACAGATGTTTCTTTAAAATTCTCTTGGGGGCCAAAGGTTTTACGCTGGAGGGCCGAATTCAGCCCCCGGGCCTGACATTGCCTACCCATCGCCTTAGTCTGGTGATCCCCAGACTTGATATCACTTGCCACTATTTTGTCTGAGTTTTCGTCACTTTTTTGCTGCGCCTTCATCGCCTTTTTTTGTCACTTTTTTGTTTCTCTTTTGCGGCTTTTTTGACGCCATTTTTGTTGCCTTTTCATCCTCGTTTTCTTCTCGTTTTCGTCGCTATTTTGGCACTTTTTTTTGTCAAGAATTTGATTTAAAGGGATGTTTCATGTTGTTTGACACAGGGCCTCATTTCCTCGTTATCCAGAGTGTTGCTGATTTTTTGAGATATTTTCTTTTTGTAATTCATGCAGTTCTTATGTTTGAAGAGTTTCGTGGCGCTAGGCTAGTGCAAGGCTAGTGCATGTGTATGGTATCAGCTAGCCTGGATTAACCCCTTAACTCCCACCTGAACCGAGCACATTTTCTCCAGTTTGGCTTTACCCCAATCCAAAAGCTTCAGGAAAAAAGCTGTGGAAATAGCGACAAAACTGAGACGAAAACAATGATGAAAAAGTGGCAAAAATGTCACAAGAAATTGACAAAAAACTGGCGGAAAAAAAAGATAAAATGTGATAAAAAATGGTCAAAAAAAAAACAAAAATGTGATAAAAAATTGACGAAAAATGACAAAAAAAAGATAAAATGTGACAAAAATGTGATAAAAAATTGACAAAAAAATCACACAAAAAATGACAAAATTTGACAAAAAATGACAAAAATGAGTAGAATACCCGACAAAAAAATGATGGAAAAAAATCTGATGACTTGAGGAAAAAGATCCTCTGAGTTCAGGCGGGAGTTAAGAGGTTAAAAACAGTGTGACCCGCTCCACAGAGCACCTGAGTCAAATCACTTCTAACACCAGACTCACCATATACATGTCTGTGTCCATAGAATCATGTTTGGAATATAACTGACCTGCATCACATGAATGATCGCATTTTGAGGGACTATTTTCTACCAGATCACTCCGCCGCTGCGTAGCTTATACAACCAGGAAGCTGCTGATGCTCAAATATAAGTTATTTTAAATGACTCTATGGACACAGACATTTATATGGTTAGTCTGGTGTTATAAGTGATTTGCCTCAGGTGCTCTGTGGAGCGGGTCACACTGTTTTCAATGCAGGCTAGCTGATACCATAGACATGCACTAGCCTTGCACTAGCCTAGCGCCACGAAACTCTTCAAATATAAGAACTGCATGAATTACAAAAAAAAATATCTCCAGAAATCAGCAACACTCTGGATAACGAGGACATGAGGCCCTTTGTCAAACATCCTGAAACATCCCTTTAAAGCCAAACTGGAGGAAAAGTGCTCGGTTCAGGTGGAGGGTAATTGTAATTCAGATGTTTTGAGCTGGTCTTTGTGAAGCAGTGACGATGTTCAGTCACCTGGTCGTGATCGTGCTCGGTTATAAAGACACGTTCATGGACACAAGCGTCACAAATGTCCTACAAACGTCTCGTCTCCCACGTCTTTGTCTGAAACTGGAGCTCCAAAGTGTTGAACGCAGCCTTCACCCACTCCAACAGCAGAAACCTGTAGCTGGTTTCTCCATCCATTCTCCTGTGAATCTCTTTTTTTGTTTTTTACAAAGGTTTATTTTTATAATCGACTAAACAGAAAAGCGCCATTTTGCGACATTCATTTAGAAACGATGTCACGCCCCGAAAGGTGAGTTTATAAATGAATCTATTGTTTCTCTGTTTAAACTGTTTCTGTGTCAAAACTGAAAAAAAAGTGCTCTTTGCTTTATAAGTGCCGTCTGTCCAAGCTTTTCCTGAGTTTCCTTGTTTAAGTAGCATTCTGTTCGCCAGATGTTTTTGTGCGAGGACTGAAGCGCAGACGGAGGACCCGACGTGGCGGCTCTTTCATTGCCTGCAATAACAATAAAGCTTGAAATACAACGACTGTGGACAATGATCAATAATGAAGTGTTAAAGGAACAGGCACCGTTTTCCCCGCACTGAGATCTGGTCTTACCTGGTGTTTGTGCCCGTGTAACTTCCCCCCACAACTTCCATCATTATATGTTTTATTGGCAAGAATTTAAAGTTGCGCCATTTTGGAACTCTAATGCAGTAATCTAATCAGGCAGTTTATTCTGGAGACGGTGCAGATTCAGAAAACACTTACTTTTCAAACCCCTTTACAACCACCTTCACCGGGCACGTTTTTACCACATTTTTAACAGACTTTTCTCACGTTTTTGCCATATTTTTGTCAATTCCTTGCCACATTTTTGTCATATTTTTATCACATTTTTGTCACATTTTTACCACATTTTTACCATATTTTTGTCATATTTTTGTTAATTTCTCGCCACATTTTTGCCATATTTTTGCCATATTTTTGTCATATTTTTGTCATTTTTTGCCACATTTTTATCTGATTTTTATCACATTTTTGCCACATTTTTGTCACATTTTTACCACATTTTTGTCACATTTTTGTCATATTTTTACCACATTTTTGTCAATTTTTGCCACATTTTTACCTGATTTTTATCACATTTTTGTCATATTTTTGTCAATTTCTTGCCACATTTTTACCTGATTTTTATTACATTTTTGTCACATTTTTGTCAATTTCTTGCCACATTTTTACCACATTCTTCACCATATTTTTGTCACATTTTTGCCAAATTTTTACCATATTTTTGTCAATTTCTTGCCACATTTTCGCCACATTTTTATCACATTTTTGCCACATTTTTGTCATATTTTTGTCAATTTTTTGTCACATTTGTACCTGAGTTTTTTGACATTTTTACCACATTCTTCTTCACATTTTTGTTTGATCAAAATGTGTCAATAAAAGCAAGAAAATGATCATAATGAGATAGAAGCTTAAGCGTTTTGTAGGTCTTAGCTTTCAAATCAGGCGTTACCATGGCCTGTAAGTCTGTAAATAGTCAAGAAGCTTTTACATTTAGGTAAGTCCGAACTCAATATGCGGGGTTAAGGCGGGAGTTAGAGGTTCACATGTCTTTATAAAGCGGCATATGTTTGAAATACCAGGTGAGAGGTGCCTGTGCTGCTCGGGCCGGCCGCGCGGGGTCGCTGTTGCGCGCTGCTGACACTCCGCAGAGACGCCGCGCTTTTTCCGGTGCGTGCTCGAGCGATGGCCGCAGCTCCGCAGCTGTAGCTCCGTGAGGCTAAAGATGGACGCGCTAACGCAGCAGACGCGGCTCCTGAACGTGGCCAAAGCCCAGGCGCTGCGGGACCTGGTCACGGAGCGCCTGGTCCTGGCGGCGGACGAGATCTTCGCGCTTTTCGAGCGGACTTTAGCGGAATACGAGGCGGAGGTTTTGAGCCCGAAGCCTCTGCAGCAGCAGCCGCGGCGGGAGCTGCACAAAGAAGGAGGTACGGGCAGGTTAACGGGAGCCCGCGGGGACTAACGGGTGTCTGTGGAAACGACTGGAACAGATGCTCTGTCAGTGGAAACGGAAACGGTGTTAAAGTTAGTCATAAAAAGAGCTGAAGCCTCGTGCGGCGCCGGTGAAATGCGGCATTTATAAGGTCAAATGATTAGCCCAGTATTACATTCATTAACCTCTTAACTCCCGCATGAACCGAGAGGATCTTTTTCCTCACGTCATCACGTTTTTTTGTTGGGTATTCAACTCATTTTGGAAACTTTTTTGTCAAATTTTCATCAAATTCTTTATCACATTTTCATCATTTTTTGTCATTTTTTTGTCATTTTTTGTCTCATTTTTTGTCATTTTTTTGTCTCATTTTTGTCATATTTTTGTCTCATTTTTTGTCATTTTTTTGTCATTTTTTTGTCACATTTTTTACATTTTTTGTCACATTTTTTGTCATTTTTTAGTCATTTTTGTCATTTTTGTCATTTTTTTGGTCATTTTTTTTCATTTTTTGTCAAATTTTTGTCATTTTTTGTCTCATTTTTTGTCATTTTTTTGTCATTTTTCTGTCACATTTTTTGCCTTTTTTTGTCACATTTTTGTCATTTTTCTGTCATTTTTTTGCCATTTTTTTGTCACATTTTTGTCATTTTTTTGTCACATTTTTTGTCACATTTTTTGTCATTTTTTGTCACATTTTTCTGTCATTTTTTTGTCATTTTTCTGTCACATTTTTGTCATTTTTTGTCACATTTTTGTCATTTTTTTGTCATTTTTCTGTCACATTTTTTGCCTTTTTTTTGTCACATTTTTGTCATTTTTCTGTCACATTTTTTGCCTTTTTTTGTCACATTTTTGTCATTTTTTTGTCACATTTTTTGTCACATTTTTTGTCATTTTTTGTCTCATTTTTTGTCATTTTTTTGTCATTTTTTGTCACATTTTTGACATTTTTTGTCACATTTTTTGTCATTTTTTGTCATTTTTTTGGTCATTTTTTTTTCATTTTTTGTCACATTTTTGTCATTTTTTGTCATTTTTTTGTCATTTTTCTGTCGCATTTTTGTCATTTTTTTGTCACATTTTTGTCATTTTTTTGTCACATTTTTTGCCTTTTTTTGTCACATTTTTTGTCATTTTTTGTCACATTTTTGTCATTTTTTGTCACATTTTTGTCATTTTTTTGTCACATTTTTTGTCACATTTTTGTCATTTTTTGTCATATTTTTGTCATTTTTTGTCACATTTTTTTGTCACATTTTTTGTCATTTTTTGTAACATTTTTTTGTCATTTTTTTGTCATTTTTCTGTCGCATTTTTGTCATTTTTTTGTCACATTTTTGTCATTTTTTTGTCACATTTTTTGCCTTTTTTTGTCACATTTTTTTGTCACATTTTTTTGTCATTTTTTGTCACATTTTTTGTCACATTTTTTGTCACATTTTTGTCATTTTTTGTCACATTTTTTTGTCATTTTTTGTCCCATTTTTTGTCATTTTTTTGTCACATTTTTGTCATTTTTTGTCTCATTTTTTGTCTCATTTTTTGTCATTTTTTTTCTCATTTTTTGTCACATTTTTGTCATTTTTTGTCTCATTTTTTGTCTCATTTTTTGTCATTTTTTGTCTCATTTTTGTCATTTTTTGTCTCATTTTTTGTCACATTTTTGTCATTTTTTGTCTCATTTTTTGTCACATTTTTGTCATTTTTTGTCTCATTTTTTGTCATTTTTTGTCACATTTTTTGTCACATTTTTTGTCATTTTTTGTCACATTTTTTGTCATTTTTTGTCACATTTTTTGTCATTTTTTGTCACATTTTTTGTCATTTTTTGTCTCATTTTTTGTCACATTTTTGTCATTTTTTGTCACATTTTTTGTCATTTTTTGTCATTTTTTGTCACATTTTTTGTCATTTTTTGTCATTTTTTGTCTCATTTTTTGTCACATTTTTGTCATGTTTTGTCTCATTTTTTGTCATTTTTTGTCACATTTTTTGTCATTTTTTGTCACATTTTTTGTCATTTTTTGTCACATTTTTTGTCATTTTTTGTCATTTTCTTGTCATTTATTGTCTCATTTTTTGTCACATTTTTGTCATTTTTTTGACATTTTTTGTCTCATTTTTTGTCATTTGTTTGTCATTTTTTCGTCAATTTTTCGTCACTTTTTTGTCACATTTCCATCATTGTTTTCGTCTCAGTTTTGTTGCTTTTTCACAGCTTTTTTCCAGAAGCTTTTGGATTGGGGTAAAGCCAAACTGGAGAGAATGTGCTCGGTTCAGGCGGGAGTTAAGGGGTTAAAACCTGTCTTTGTCTTTGGACAGAAACGGGCTTGATTTTGTGGTGAATCCTCACAGACGAGAAAAGCAGCTCCTCTAACATTACATATAGTTATGACATTATTTACATTATAACAGTGTTGCTGGAGGGAGTTCTGTGTTCTGGATGGTCATCAGGTAAACGGCAGATGTTTAATGAGGTCGTTTTGTTGCTGCTTCAGTGACGATACTGTAAAAGTCGTGCTACAATGAAAGCCTTAAAGGAACAGTTCACCGTTGTTTCACACTGAGGTCTGTTCTCACCGGAGCTTAGACGAGTTGATCCGTACCCGTCTGGTCTTTGTGCCCGTGAAAGCTTCTAACTTCACCCCCGTTTGGAGCCATAGGAATACACTGGGAGAGGCCAAATGCTAACAACATCTTTGGTCTTTGTGCGTGACTGAGGGCAGTAACTTGTTAATTATGAATGAATGAATCATCATAGAGAAGATGTTTCCAATACATGAATAATAATAAGCTGTGATTTGGTCAAAGCCCCAACTCGACTGTAGCTTCATTAAAGGAGGAGCTGTCCTTGATTTTTTTTTGTATTGGAATAAAAAGTGTTTTGTCCTTTAGTATATGGTAAAAGGCTTTAAACAGTCATAAAATGTCAGGCTTGTAGGCAAATTTTACAGTGAAGTGACAGTTTTCCTCCTGAAAGTTGTGAAACCTGGTTTAAACTCGGTCCCTGTGATGAATTTTGATGATGTAAATGCAACAAAAAAAAGACAAAAATCCAGCAAAAAAAGTCAAAAATTAAGAAGAAAAAAAAGACAAAAATCCAGGAAAAAAATGACAAAAAAAAAAAAAAAAAAAAAAATCCAGTAAAAAAAAGACAAAAATCCAGTAAAAAAAAAGACAAAAGTCAAGAAAAAAAATCCAGTAAAAAAAAGACAAAAAAATCAAGAAAAAAAAAGTCAAAAATCCAGTAAAAAAAAAGACAAAAGTCAAGAAAAAAAATCCAGTAAAAAAAAGACAAAAAAATCAAGAAAAAAAAAGTCAAAAATCCAGTAAAAAAAGACAAAAATCAAGAAAAAAAATCCAGTAAAAAAAGACAAAAATCAAGAAAAAAAATCCAGTAAAAAAAGACAAAAAAATCAAGAAAAAAAAAGGTCAAAAATCAAGAAAAAAAAGACAACAAAATCCAGTAAAAAAAAGACAAAAATCAAGAAAAAAAATCCAGTAAAAAAAGACAAAAATCAAGAAAAAAAATCCAGTAAAAAAAGACAAAAAAGTCAAAAATCAAGAAAAAAAAGGCAAAAAAATCCAGTAAAAAAAAGACAAAAATCAAGAAAAAACAGACAAAAATCCAGTTAAAAAAAATGTCAAAAGTCAAGAAAAAAAAAGACAAAAATCAAGAAAAAAGTCAAAAATCCGCCAAAATGCATTAAAAAAAAAAGCAACAAAAGTGCCATTAAAAAAGTGACAAAAACACATAAGGGAAATAAAAAGTGACGACAATGGCAGAGTAGAGAATGAGTTTGGTTTTGGCGGGGGGTAAGAGGTTAAGAACAACAGCTTGTTTTGCACTTCACGAGCCTGTGTCACAAGTTCCTCAAAGTACTCACTCCACACTGAAGCCACAGCCGCCCTGGGACAGACTGTTGATGCCTCTCGCTCTCTCCCGCAGATGCCGAGATGCCCACCCTGTGCCCGGAGCTCAGCCTCAGCCCGCCCGAACTCCCGGACCAGGAACCTCCTCTCGTCAAACAGGAGGACGACCAGCCTTTCGAGTATCCCGCGCCGTTCCCCGTCAAATCCGAGGAGGACATCGAGAACTCGTGCAGCTTCCTCCAACCGGAGCTGCCCGAGTTCTCCGAGGAGGAGGAGGAGGAGGGGGGGGGCGGGCGAGGGGCGGGTCCCATCGAGGATCCCAGCGAGGTGGAGGAGCCCGGCTGCAGCCTGGCTCTACACCCGGGCGGAAACAACGGGGAGAACGAGGACACGGACGACTCCGAAGACTGGCGCCCGTCCGACAAGCGCCCCCCGAAACGCCCCGCGCTCAAAAGGGACCCGAGACGAGGCAGAGCCGCCCGGAGCGCCAACGTCCTGCTCGAGAAGAACGGCGGCAAGGGCGTGACGAACGGCGGGAGGAAGCGGGACGCGGCGAAGCAGGCCCGGTGCTCCGTCTGCGGGAAGTGGTTCTCCGGCGACGCGCAGCTGAAGAAGCACGTGCTGGCTCACTGCGGCCAGAGACCCTTCAAGTGCCCCGTGTGCGACAAGGCCTTCCGGAACCGCGCCACCTACCGCAAGCACACGATCATCCACGAGGACGAGAAGCCGTTCACCTGCCCCGCCTGCCAGAGGGGCTTCAGCCAGAAGTGCCACCTGCAGGCGCACATGCGGATCCACACGGGCGAGAAGCCGTTCAGCTGCCCCGACTGCGGCGTGCGCTTCCGCTACCAGCGCAACATCTACCGGCACGTGACGGCGGTGCACAAGGGCGAGAGGCCGTTCAGCTGCGCCTTCTGCGACAAGGCCTTCTCGCAGAAGAGCCCGTTCATCGTGCACATGCGGACGCACACGGGGGAGAAGCCGTTCAGCTGCGCCGTCTGCAAGAAGGGCTTCATCGACAACTGCCACCTGAAGAAGCACGCCAAGACTCACCAGATGCACAGCAGGTGAAAGGCGGGGGGGGGGGGGGGGGGCGGAGCGAGAAGGACTATAGGCGGCGCGGAGGAGGAACCAGACGCTTTCATTTATGTCTGAGAGAAGGACAGTGCACGTTTCACTTTTTGAAAAAACGGTTTTAACCCCTTAACCCCCGCCGGAACCGTTTTCTCCAGTTTGGCTTTACCCCCCAGTCCAAAAGCTTCTGGAAGAAAGCGACAAAACGGAGACGAAAACAGTGATGGAAATGTGACCAAAAAGTGAGAAAACATTGGCAAAAAAGTGGCAAAAATGTCACAAAAATGTCACAAGAAATTGACAAAAAAAGTGACAAAAAATTGAGAAACTGAAGAAAAAATTAACAAAAAAAAGTCAAAAAATTGACGAAAAATGTGACAAAAAAGTGACGAAAAATTTGTGAAAAAGTGGCAAAAATGTCACAAGAAATTGACAAAAAATTGACAAAAAATTGACTAAAAAATTGACAACAAAATTACAAAAATGTCAGAAGAAATTGACAAAAAATTGAGAAACTGAAGAAAAAATTAACGGAAAATGTGACAAAAAATTGACAAAAAAAATTACAAAAATGTCACAAAAAAGTGAGAAAACATTGGCAAAAAAGTGACGAAAAATTTGTGAAAAAGTGGCAAAAATGTCACAAGAAATTGACCAAAAAAAGTGACAAAAAATTGATAAACTGAAGAAAAAATGGACGAAAAAATGACAAAAATGTAGCAAAAAAGTGAGAAAACATTGGCAAAAAGGTGACGAAATTTTTTTGAAAAAGAGGCAAAAATGTCACAAAAAAGTGACAAAAAATTGATAAAATTAACGAAACGCGTGACGAACGGCGGGAGGAAGCGGGACGCGGCGAAGCAGGCCCGGTGCTCCGTCTGCGGGAAGTGGTTCTCCGGCGACGCGCAGCTGAAGAAGCACGTGCTGGCTCACTGCGGCCAGAGACCCTTCAAGTGCCCCGTGTGCGACAAGGCCTTCCGGAACCGGGCCACCTACCGCAAGCACACGATCACCCACGAGGACGAGAAGCCGTTCACCTGCCCCGCCTGCCAGAGGGGCTTCAGCCAGAAGTGCCACCTGCAGGCGCACATGCGGATCCACACGGGCGAGAAGCCGTTCAGCTGCCCCGACTGCGGCGTGCGCTTCCGCTACCAGCGCAACATCTACCGGCACGTGACGGCGGTGCACAAGGGCGAGCGGCCGTTCAGCTGCGCCTTCTGCGACAAGGCCTTCTCGCAGAAGAGCCCGTTCATCGTGCACATGCGGACGCACACGGGGGAGAAGCCGTTCAGCTGCGCCGTCTGCAAGAAGGGCTTCATCGACAACTGCCACCTGAAGAAGCACGCCAAGACTCACCAGATGCACAGCAGGTGAAGGGCGGGGGGGGGGGGCGGAGCGAGAAGGACTTTAGGCGGCGCGGAGGAGGAACCAGACGCTTTTATGTCTTCAAGTCTGTCAGAGAGAAGGACAGTGCACGTTTCACTTTTTGAAAAAACGGTTTAACCACTTAACGCCCGCCGGAACCATTTTCTTTTTCTCCAGTTTGGTTTTACCCCCCAGTCCAAAAGCTTCTGGGAAAAAGCGAAAACTGAGATGGAAATGTGACCAAAAAATTGAGAAACTGAAGAAAAAATGAACGAAAAAATGTGACAAAAATGTGACAAAAAAGTGACGAAAAATTTGTGAAAAATTTGTGAAAAAGTGGCAAAAATGTCACAAAAATGTCACAAGAAATTGACAAAAAAAAGTGACAAAAAATTGAGAAACTGAAGAAAAAGTGACAAAAAAAAGTCAAAAAATGGACGAAAAAAGTGACGAAAAATTTGTGAAAAAGTGGCAAAAATGTCACAAGAAATTGACAAAAAAAAGTGACAAAAAATTGAGAAACTGAAGAAAAAATTAACAAAAAAAGTCAAAAAATGGGCGAAAAAAGTGACGAAAATGTGACAAAAAAGTGACGAAAAATTTGTGAAAAATTTGTGAAAAAGTGGCAAAAATGTCACAAAAATGTCACAAAAATGTTACAACAAATTGACAAAAAAAAGTGACAAAAAATTGAGAAACTGAAGAAAAAATTTACAAAAAAGTGACGAAAAATGTGTGAAAAAGTGGCAAAAATGTCACAAGAAATTGACAAAAAAATGACAAAAAATTGACAAAAAAATGTCACAAAAATGTCACAAAAAATTGACAAAAATGTCACAAAAAAGTGAGAAAACATTGGCAAAAAAATGACAAAAAATGTGTGAAAAGGTGGCAAAAATGTCACAAGAAATTGACAAAAATGAGCTGAATAACCAACAAAAAAATGATGGAAAATAAAAATCTGACGTGAGGAAAAAGATCCTCTCGGTTCAGGCGGGAGTTAAGGGGTTAAAACTACTTTGGGAAAACGACTCCAATAAGTCCCTAAAATCGTGCACATGCGGACGCACACGGGGGAGAAGCCGTTCAGCTGCGCCGTCTGCAAGAAGGGCTTCATCGACAACTGCCACCTGAAGAAGCACGCCAAGACTCACCAGATGCACAGCAGGTGAAGGGCGGCGGGGGGGGCGGAGCGAGAAGGACTTTAGGCGGCGCGGAGGAGGAACAAGACGCTTTTATGTCTTCAAGTCTGTCAGAGAGAAGGACAGTGCACGTTTCACTTTTTGAAAAAACGGTTTAAACCCCTTAACCCCCGCCGGAACCGTTTTCTCCAGTTTGGCTTTACCCCCCAGTCCAAAAGCTTCTGGAAAAAAAGCGACAAAACTGAGGCGAAAACAGTGATGGAAATGTGACCAAAAAGTGAGAAAACATTGGCAAAAAAGTGATGGATAATTTGAGAAACTGAAGAAAAAATGAACAAAAAAATGACAAAAATGTGACAAAAATGTGACGAAAAATTTGTGGAAAAGTGGCAAAAATGTCACAAGAAATTGACAAAAAAAAGTGACAAAAAATTGAGAAACTGAAGAAAAAATTAACAAAAAAAGTCAAAAAATGGACGAAAAAAGTGACGAAAAATTTGTGGAAAAGTGGTAAAAATGTCACAAAAATGTCACAAGAAATTGACAAAAAAAGTGACAAAAAATTGAGAAACTGAAGAAAAAATGAACGAAAAAATGACAAAAATGTGAGAAAAAAGTGACGAAAAATGTGTGAAAAAGTGGCAAAAATGTCACAAGAAATTGACAAAAAATTGACAAAAAAATTACAAAAATGTCACAAGAAATTGACAAAAAAAGTGACAAAAAATTGATAAACTGAAGAAAAAAATAATGACAAAAATGTGACAAAAAAGTGAGAAAACATTGGCTAAAAATTGACAAAAAATTGACTAAAAAATTACTAAAATGTGACAAAAAAGTGACGAAAAATTTGTGAAAAAGTGGCAAAATGTCAGAAGAAAGTGACAAAAAGTAGATAAACTGAAGAAAAAATTAACGAAAAATGTGACAAAAAATTGACGAAAAAATGACAAAATGAGTTTAAAACCCAACAAAAAAATGATGAAAAAAAAAAAATCTGACATGAGGAAAAAGATCCTCTCGGTTCAGGCGGGAGTTAAGGGGTTAAAACTACTTTGGGAAAACGACTCCAATAAGTCCCTAAAACGACCATGAGGGGGCAGCAGAGCACACTGACAAAGTAACTACACACTTGGAAGGCGTTTACCTCAAAATCCGAAAACATGTAGTTGTCCTGCAGTGTCACTTTTGCCGACGGGAACTTTTCATCCTAGTTTTCATAAAAGTGTTGTTGAAAGCTCCAACTGCGTCATGATTCTGCAGATGTTTTTGCCCAAACTTGACAGTAAAAAAGGAGAATTTCACCCTGGAAAGCAAAGAAGGGCCAACACCGGCTCTGTGTCGTCGTGGGACAATACTTTTTGTGACATATTGTGCTTCCCTAGTTTGTTTCCTTTTCAGCCAAAGGGAAAAACTAAATAAAACCGTGTTGGCAAAATGACCCGTGCAGTCAGAACATGTCCCTCGTCCTCATGTAAATACAGCTCTGACGTTCCCCTTTTTGTTACTCTCGTAGTGTTTCCAGAAGCCTGTGTCATCCTGTAAATTGTACTTCACAAACTGGACCCGCCCTTTGCATCTTAAGTTGTTATTTCAAAACCACTTTCTGTTCAACTGAAATAAAGGTTCATGTGTAAACGACCCCGGTGGCTGTGGCGCTGCTTCTTCGCGTTGCTTGTTGGCGTTTCTCGTAGGGCTGTGCAATTAATCGAAATTCGATTACGATTTCGATTACAACAGTAAACGATTACAGAATTAGCATAATCGCAAAAAAACTATAGAATTTGTTTTTTTGAATTTTTTTTTTTGAATTTTTTTTCCATGTTTTTTTTTTGATTTTTGATTTTGATTTTTCCTAATTTTTAATTTTGGGATTTTTGTCATTTTTTGCTGGACTTTTGTCACTTTTTTATGGATTTTTGTCTTTTTTTTGATGGATTTTTGTCTTTTTTTAATGGATTTTTGTCCATTTTTTGATGGATTTTTGTCACTTTTTTGATGGATTTTTGTCACTTTTTTGATGGATTTTTGTCTTTTTTTAATGGATTTTTGTCCATTTTTTTGATGGATTTTTGTCACTTTTTTGATGGATTTTTGTCACTTTTTTGATGGATTTTTGTCACTTTTTTGATGGATTTTTGTCTTTTTTTGATGGATTTTTGTCACTTTTTTGCTGGATTTTTGTCTTTTTTTGCTGGATTTTTGTCACTTTTTTGATGGATTTTTGTCTTTTTTTAATGGATTTTTGTCCATTTTTTTGATGGATTTTTGTCTTTTTTTTGATGGATTTTTGTCCATTTTTTTGATGGATTTTTGTCTTTTTTTGCTGGATTTTTGTCACTTTTTTGATGGATTTTTCTCTTTTTTTGATGGATTTTTGTCTTTTTTTGATGGATTTTTGTCACTTTTTTGATGGATTTTTGTCTTTTTTTGATGGATTTTTGTCACTTTTTTGATGGATTTTTGTCTTTTTTTGCTGGATTTTTGTCTTTTTTTGCTGGATTTTTGTCTTTTTTTTTGATGGATTTTTGTCTTTTTTTGCTGGATTTTTGTCTTTTTTTGGTGGATTTTTGTCAATTTTTTTGCTGGATTTTTGTCTTTTTTTGCTGGATTTTTGTCTTTTTTTGCTGGATTTTTGTCACTTTTTCGATGGATTTTTTTAAAGGCAACAAATAATCGTTTGAATAATCGTGATTTCAATTATGACAAAAATAATCGTGATTATTATTTTTTCAATAATCGAGCAGCCCTAGTTTCTCGTGGTTTTGCCGCTGCGGGCGCTCAGTGAAGATGTGTGAGTTCTCTCCTCTGTGTCCTGCAGGTGTCCAGACTCTCAGGACGACCAGAGCAGCGGGTTTCCTTCAGCAAAGGCCCGTTGAGGAGCGCGACCCGGAGCCTTTCGGAGACGACAACAAGGGCTTCCGGCAGAAGTACAACCTGAAGGAGCACATGAGGATCCACACGGACGAGAAGCCCTTCGGGTGTCCGGACTGCGGCGCGAGGGGCGGAGGCCTTTCAGCTGCCCGGTGTGCGAGAGGGCGTTTTCACAGAAGAGCCACTACAACATCCACCTGAGGACGCACACCGGGGAGAAACCGTTCAGCTGCTCAGCCTGTGACAAAAGCTTTCGCGCCAAGTACTGCCTTCAGAGACACGCGAGGGCGCACGGGGCTCCTGCGGGTGCTCAGGCGGAGGGACAGGCTGAGCGAAGACGAGAAGAATCACACCAAGAAGAAGGACGTTTATGAGAAATGTGCTTGTTTTTGCTTTTCAGCTTCTGTTTGTTACACAGAAGCTTCACTGCATGTAAATGTGCCGAAGGAATCTCACGGGTTTAAAGGAACAGGCCACCATTTTTCCATCCTGAGATATGTTCTTACCTGAGCTTAGACGAGTTGTACCTGCCTGGTCTTTAACCCCGTAACTCCCGCCTGAACCGAGCACATTTTCTCCAGTTTGGCTTTACCCCAATCCAAAAGCTTCTGGGAAAAAGGTGAGAAAATAGCAACAGAACTGAGACGAAAACAATGATGGAAATGTGACAAAAAAGTGACAAAAACTTTGACAAAAAAGTGACGAAAAATTTGTGGAAAAGTGGTAAAAATGTCACAAGAAATTGACAAAAAAAAGTGACAAAAAATTGAGAAACTGAAGAAAAAATGAACGAAAAAATGACAAAAATGTGACGAAAAATGTGTGAAAAAGTGGTAAAAATGTCACAAAAAATTGACAAAAAAATTGACAAAAAAATTACAAAAATGTCACAAAAAAGTTACAAAAAATTGATAAACTGAAGAAATGGCCTGGAAATCTGGGGAAACAATTATAAATCCAATACTCATCCTATTTTCCTACTCCAAAAAAAGGCAACAAGAATCATCACTAAAGCAGATTTCTATCACCAACGAACCCTGTCTTTGTAGAGCTGAGCCGACTGAAAATCCATGATCTTGTTGATCTAAATACATTAGTAATAGTTTACAAAGCATTTAACAATCTTCTCCCTCCTCCAGGAGCTTTTTGAACACAGGAAAAGTCAGTATAACCTCCGAGGAACTGCTGTTTTCAAAAAAGCAAAAGCGAAAAATAGGGCTGCTCGATTATTGAAAAAAATAATAATCACGATTATTTTTGTCATAATTGAAATCACGATTATTCAAACGATTATTTGTTGCCTTTAAAAAGATCCATCAAAAAAGTGACAAAAATCCATCAAAAAAATGACAAAAATCCATCAAAAAAAGGACAAAAATCCATCAAAAAAAGGACAAAAATCCATCAAAAAAAGGACAAAAATCCATCAAAAAAGTGACAAAAATCCATCAAAAAAAGACAAAAATCCATCAAAAAAATGACAAAAATCCATCAAAAAAAGACAAAAATCCATCAAAAAGTGACAAAAATCCATCAAAAAAAGACAAAAATCCATCAAAAAAATGACAAAAATCCATCAAAAAAAGACAAAAATCCATCAAAAAGTGACAAAAATCCATCAAAAAAAGACAAAAATCCATCAAAAAAATGACAAAAATCCATCAAAAAAGTGACAAAAATGTGAAAAAAAATAATAATTTGAAAAATAAATAAAAATAAAAATAATAATCGATTTTTTGCGATTATGCTAATTTTGTAATCGTTTACTCTTGTAATCGAAATCGTAATCGAATTTCGATTAATTGCACAGCCCTAGCGAAAAAGAATAGTGGATGTGTTTCTGTAAGAGGTGTTTATCTGTGGAAGATCAGTTAAAACAGTCCCAAACAGTCAAAGCTTTCAAAAAGTTGTTTAAAGCTGCTAAAATTCAAGAATATAAAAGCTTAGGATGAATAAAGTAAGAAAAATAAATAAAAAATAATAATGATGACATGATTTAGTTCCAACTAAATTAACATAAAACAAATGTATGTAACATATTTGTTGGAATATTGAAATTTATGTTACTAACTCCAGATACATGATTATTTCTCTTCTGTTTGACACTTGATATTGTTCATTATTAATGTTTGTGTTTTGTTTTTGTTTTTCTCTCGTGGAAGTCTGTAAACTGGGTTAGGGCGTTATAAGTTTTTACTTCAGCCTAAACCCTTTCGGTCGTGTTGTCCACAAAGAATTGGAAATGTTTTTACGTTTAAAGGAATGAACTGACCGAATAAACTACTACTACTAAAACTACTACTACAAAAAAAAAGAAAAAATGACAAAAAATGTGACAAAAAAGTTTCAAAAAAATGACAAAAAATGGACAAAAAAATGACCAAAAAAATATGACAAAGTGACGAAAACATGACCAAAAAAAAAAAAAAAAGTGACCAAAAAATGACAAAAAAGTTACAAAAATGAGTTGAAAACCCCCCCTCCCCCCAAAAAAATCTGATGTGAGGAAAAAGATCCATTTCGATCAGTTTTGTAGGTCTTTCAAATGAGGCGCTACACTGGCCTACAGGATTTCAGGCGGGAGTTAAGAGGTTAAAAGTGTAAAACAAAGCTGTTGTTTGCATTTAGCCTCTCCTCCTCTCCTCTATGGGGACAAATAGGGTGAAGTTTGACGCGACCAAACTCTTCCACGTTTTCTCCTTTTTTAAATAGTTTCGTGAGTATTTACACGATTCAAGTAAAGTTACACGAAATTAAACATATTGATTTTCTACTAAGCGGATAAAAGGGGAACTATATTGTGAGGCGTAACAACACCTTAGGGGCACTTTGACGTCTGTGCAGTAAAGTGAAGATACTGCTGGAAGGTGTACAGCTACGCATCAACTCGTCTAAGCTCAGGTAAGAACATATCTCAGTGTGGAAAAATAGTGGCCTGTTCCTTTGAAGGTATTTAGGTATTTTGACCTTGAACATAAAAAGTTGCATAATGCTCCTTTAACTACACAACATGATTAGGATTTGGGGACCGTCTGGTTTCAGCCTTGGACCTGGCAAACGTCAGTGTGGAGCTCATTTTGCTTTTTGACTTTATAATCGTCCTTAGAACTAGAACAATAAATATAATAAACATGATGTGAAATTCTAATAATTGTGAATAAACTATTGTTACATGTTTTACCTCAGATCTGGGGAAACAAATTTGTCCAGTTTTTAAAATATTTACAAAAAAAAACCTGCCTTAACCGAGTGCATTTGGTCCAGTTTGGATTTACTCAAATCTAAACATTCTCTTGGCTGGAGTTTACAGCCTTTAGGCCAGTGTAGCTCCTCGTTTGAAAGATAAGACCCACAAAACTGACTTTAACAAATCTTTTTCCTCGCGTCATTGTTTGTCACTTTTTTGCTGCGTTTTTGTCGGGTTTTTTGTCATATTTTTGTTTTGTTTTTTGTCACTTTCTTGTCACATTTTTGTCCTTTTTTTAGTTGTTTTTTTGTCACATTTTTTGTCACATTTTTATCACTTTCTTGTCACATTTGTGTCACTTTTTTGTAATTTTTTTTGTCGTTTTTTGTCACTTTTTCTCACATTTTGTCACATTTTTGTTGTTTTTTTGTCACTTTTTTGACAATTTTTCGTCACTTGTTTGTCGTATTTTTTCACATTTTTGTCTGTTTTTTGTGACATTCTTGTCACTTTTTTGTCATTTTTTAGTTGTGTTTTTGTTGCTTTTTTGTCAATTTTTTTGTATTTTTTTTTGTCGTTTTTTGTCACTTTTTTGTAATTTTGTCACATTTTTGTCACTTTTTTGTAATTTTGTCACATTTTTGTCAATTTTTTGTTTTTTGTCACTTTTTTGACCATTTTTTGTCATTTTTTCATCACATTCTTGTCACATTTTTGTCATTTTTTAGATGTTTTTTGTCACTTTTTTGTCAATTTTTTGTCACATTTTTATCACTTTTTTGTGATTTTTTTGTTGTTTTTTTGTCGCGTTTTTGTCACTTTTTCGTCACTTGTTTGTCGTATTTTTTCACATTTTTGTCTGTTTTTTGTGACATTTTTTTGTCCATTTTTTGTCATTTTTTTGGTCATTTTTTAGTTGTGTTTTTGTCGCTTTTTTGTCAATTTTTTGTTGTTTTTTTGTCACTTTTTTGAACATTTTTTGTCATTTTTTCATCACATTCTTGTCACATTTTTGCCACTTTTTTGTCAATTTTTTGTCACATTTTTATCAATTTTTTGTCATTTTTTTGTTGTTTTTTTGTCGCGTTTTTGTCACTTTTTCGTCACTTGTTTGTCGTATTTTTTCACATTTTTGTCTGTTTTTTTGTGACATTTTTTTTCACATTTTTGTCTCTTTTTTTTTTTTTGACACTTTTTTGTCGTTTTTGTTGATATTTTGACGCTCACGCTTTTAGATTTGGGTAAATCCAAACTGGAGTAAATCGGTTCATGTGAGGCTTAAAGATTGCAGATGAATGAACACCACCTTCTCGCGTCTCTTCTTCCTGCGCCGCGTCCTCCCGAACAGCAGGCGGCGCTGACCCTCGCGCGCCTGACCTCTGCGGATGACGTCACTCTGTTGTTGTTCCGGGGTCGTTCTCGGGGGACTCGGTTCTCGGAGCTAACGCCACAAACGCGCCGCGTGAACATGTCCAAAAAGCAGGCGCTGCGGGACCTGGTGACGCAGCGGCTCGTGGCGGCGGCGGACGAGATCTTTGCGCTGATCGAAGACGCGTTTGCGGAATACGAGGAGGAGGTTCTGCGCCTGAAATGGGCCAAAGTCCGGGAGCGAAAGGACGCGCGGCACAAAGAAGGTACAGCGGCGGGGGAACGGCGCCACACGAGCGGGGTTTTATGAATGAAAACAGCCGAGAGGTTTGGATCATCATCATTGTTCTGTTCTGTGCAAATCAGGGACACATTCTTCTGGATTTGCACTGACATCTTGTACTCTCACATTCAGCATTTCCATTGTGAGGAAATCTTTGTGACAAAAGCTCCACGTGGCCTAAAAATAACTCATAACAACAATAATAATATCCTAAAAATATTGAGTGAGTTGCTTTTCTATTTTGTGCATTATCCGTTCACTCCATACGCGGTTAGGGTTAAGGTACTATTGTTGCCACAGCTGCCCTGGGGTAGACGGGCGAAAGCGGGGGCTATCAGTCTGTGCCATCGGACCCTCCCACTCACTCACTCACTCACTCACTCATTTTTGTCAATTTTTTAGTAGTTTTTTGTCACTTTTTTGTAAATTTTGTCATTTTTTTGTCAAATTCTTGTCAAATTTTTTGTCATTTTTTGGTTGTTTTTTGTCACTTTTTTGTCGTCGTTTTTGTTGATATTTTGACGCACACGCTTTTAGATTTGGGTAAAGCCAAACTGGAGTAAATCGGTTCATGTGAGGCTTAAAGTTCAATCACTCCCTCACTCACTCACTCACCCAGGCTTCTTGGTGTTTCCCAAACGCAGCGGTTTTCCATCCCAACTATATAAATTAAAGGAACAGGCCCCCGTTTTTACATACTGAGATATGTTCTTACCTAACCTTAGTCGAGTTAATATATCCCCGTCTCCAGTGTTAATTTCGTCGACTAAAATATTTAGTCTTAATTTTAGTCAAAGTGATATTTTTGTGACTAAAATTAAAACTAAATTAAAAGTTTCACATGAGACTAAAACTAGACCAAAATTGAAAAGATTTTTTTGACTAAATCTCGACTAAAATTAAATTACATTTTAGTCAAAAGACTAAGACTAAAACTAAATTAAAATATGTTGTCAAAATGAACACTCCCCGTCTGGTCTTTGTCCGTGCGCTCACACATACGCAGCCTCTCCCACATGTCATATAGCTCCGAAAAAGCTCACGATAGAAGCTACCAAGCTCTTCCACGTGTTCCCTATTTAAATAAAGTTACGTGAAGTGTTTTCATGTGAAGTATATTTACACAGAAATGTAACGTGTCGATTTTATAAGCAAATAAAAAGGGGAACTATATTGTGAGGCGTAATGATACAGGAGCAAAACGTCCGCGCAGTAACTCCTAAAGGTTATTGACGGAAGTGAGCGGGGGAAGTCTTTAGGAGCGCACGGACAAAGACCAGACAGGGATATATTTACTCGGCTAAGGTTAGGTAAGAACATATCTCAGTATGTAAAAACGCTGGCCTATTCCTTTAAAGGTCAAACTAGTTCAGTGATTCTCAACTCACATCAACCTGGGAGGACGAGGCGTGACCGAAAAGGCCTGGATGAACGAGAGTGTTGAGAGTGCGAGTTTGGACGACAGATGGAAATGAGTCAAAGGCTACAATCCGGCTACGTATGTTCATTAACATGCACCGTCCCGACCAAATAAACAAATAAATAACAAATACTAGACTTGTAAAACAATGTAAAATATTGTCTTTTGCTCAAAAACTGTTGTTGAATAAATTAAAGAGGGGGTATTCTGCTTTTGTCAGTCCCATAGCACCAGTCTATATCACACTACAATGATGACAAACCTCCTGTTGGTCTGTAAATGCAGTAAATTAGAATAACTGCCTTGTATAAAATGTCTCTCACAAAATGGCTGTAGTGAATGTCTTGAAATAGGCCTCTGTCTCTTTAAGAACCTCTGACCTCTCACCTGAACCGAGCACATTTTCTCCAGTTTGGCTTTAACCCAGTCCAAAAGCTTCTGGAAAAAAGCTGTGAAAATAGCAACAAAACTGAGACGAAAACAATGATGGAAATGTGACAAAAAAGTGACGAAAAATTTATGAAAAAGTGGCAAAAATGTCACAAGAAATTGATAAAAAAAATTGACAAAAAATTGACCAAAAAATTACAAAAAATGACCCACAAAAAAAGACAAAAAATGTATAAAAAAAAATTGAAGAAAAAATTACAAAAAAGTTGCAAAAATGAGTTGAATACCCTACAAACAAAATGATGGGAAAAAAATCTGTTGACGTGAGGAAAAAGATCCTCTCAGTTCAGGCGGGAGTTAAGAGGTTAAGAACCTCTGAGCCTTTAGACACGCCCCCTCCACACGCTGTCTGTGGCATCAGTGGGGAGGGGGTTCTGCTGAGGAGCAGTGGTTGGTTACTCGGCTGGTGACCAAAGCTCGGAGGCGTCTCCAGGAGGTGGGGGCGTTCCTAGGAGGACTCAGGCAAACCTATCCCTAAAATGGCCGCCATCAGAGTTTTTACAGATGACTCAGAAATACGTGAATGTGCCAAGGCAACACTTCAGCCATGTTTTTAATGAGGGAATGACAGAATAACATGATGGAAAGTTTGAAAAAGTCAATTTTGCAGAATACCACATAAAACCACTGCTATGTACAGTATCTTACGTGTCATAGGGCAGGTGGTTGATGAAGTGACGCTGATACAGAGGTTATTGCACGTGGTTTTGCATAGTAGTTATTGCACATGATGTATGAGGTATGGATGAAGGACCTGGGGTAGTTCTCCTTCTTAAAGGTGTCATGGATCGGAATGAATTATTATTTGAGTCTTGATTTGTCGTGCTATGGTCACACTGGTTGAGTCATACCCTTTAGACGAGCCTCGTGCATTTTGGATGAAAAAACAAAGACACCAACTCGCTGGTGTGGACCTGATTCTCTACAGCCTTATTTACATAACGTAGGGCTGTGCAATTAATCGAAATTCGATTACGATTTCGATTACAACAGTAAACGATTACAAAATTAGCATAATCGCAAAAAATCGATTATAATTCTTTTCTTATTCAATTTTTCAATTTTTTTTCAAATTTTTTTTTTTGTTCAATTTTTTTTTTCAAATTTTATTTTTTCAATTTATGGATTTTTGTCACTTTTTTGATGGATTTTTGTCACTTTTTTGCTGGATTTTTGTCTTTTTTCTGCTGGATTTTTATTCTTTTTTCTGCTGGATTTTTGTCACTATTTTTGCTGGATTTTTGTCTTTTTGACGGATTTTTGTCTTTTTTTTGATGGATTTTTGTCTTTTTTTTTTAATGGATTTTTGTCTTTTTTTGATGGATTTTTGTCACTTTTTTTGCAGGATTTTTGTCTTTTTTAATGGAGTTTTGTCACTTTTTTGATGGATTTTTGTCATTTTTTTTAATGTTTTTTTGTCATTTTTTTTAATGGATTTTTGTCATTTTTTAAATGTTTTTTTTGTCATTTTTTGATGTATTTTTGTCATTTTTTTTAATGTATTTTATCTTTTTTTTGATGTATTTTTGTCATTTTTTTGATGGAGTTTTGTCACTTTTTTGATGGATTTTTGTCATTTTTTTTATGTTTTTTTGTCATTTTTTTAAATGGATTTTTGTCATTTTTTAAATGTTTTTTTTTGTCATTTTTTGATGTATTTTTGTCATTTTTTTTTAATGTATTTTATCTTTTTTTTTAATGTATTTTTGTCATTTTTTTGATGGATTTTTGTCTTTTTTTTGATGGATTTTTTTAAAGGCAACAAATAATCGTTTGAATAATCGTGATTTCAATTATGACAAAAATAATCGTGATTATTATTTTTTCAATAATCGAGCAGCCCTAACATAACGTTTCCTTCTTTCCGCAGGTGTCCGGACTCCATTCGAGGCTAACACCGATCATGCTGAGGACGAACAGATCCATCTCCCTTTCAGTCCTTCGCAATCTGAAGATAACACCAACAAACTTTCTCTCCTTCAAGACAAAGCTTCTGAGGAGAACAGAAAAGGAGCGGAGGGGCCGGGCTGCAGCTCGGAGTCACGTCCAGTTTGCAACCAAAAGCCTCCCAGCGGGTCGGACACTGACGATTCGCAAGACTGGGACGCTGCTCGGAATAACGACGGAGAGTCCGGCGCGGCTCCCGGCAAAGGCAGCCCGAGCCGCAAGCGCCGGAAACACCGGAAGCGGCAGCACGAACTGAATGACAGTGTGGTGACTGTAAAGCGGGAGCGGGAGGAGGAGCTCGAGGCGTACATGCAAAGCGGAGCCATCTGTGGTACGGCCGTAAACCCATTCAGCTATTCGCTCTGCGGGGAGGGTCTGGCGCGGGACGATCCTTCACAGTACAGGCGTAAACCGGCGCGGTGCCCGGAGTGCGGCGTCACGCTGCTCAACCTGGAGCGGCACATCGCGGCCGTGCACCGGCGGGAGCGGCCGTACATCTGCCCGCTGTGCGAGAAAGCCTTCGCCCAGAAAACCGACTGCGCCATCCACATGAGCACGCACACCGGGGCCAAGCCGTTCACCTGCCCCGTCTGCCTGAGGGACTTCGGGATGAAGAAGTCCCTGCAGAGGCACATGAAGCTGCACACGGCACTGTAGCTAATGGTGGCTCACAGTGGCTAACGGTGGCTCACGGTGGCTCACGGTGGCTAACGGTGGCTAACAGTGGCTAACGGTGGCTCACGGTGGCTCACGGTGGCTAACGGTGGCTAACAGTGGCTCACGGTAGCTCACAGTAGCTCACAGTAGCTCACAGTAGCTCACAGTAGCTCACAGTAGCTCACAGTAGCTCACAGTAGCTCACAGTGGCTCACGGTAGCTCACAGTAGCTCACAGTGGCTCACGGTAGCTCACGGTAGCTCACAGTGGCTCACAGTAGCTCACGGTAGCTCACAGTAGCTCACAGTAGCTCACAGTGGCTCACGGTAGCTCACAGTAGCTCACGGTGGCTAACGGTGGCTCACTGTACCTCACGGTGGCTCACAGTAGCTCACAGTGGCTAACAGTAGCTCACAGTAGCTCACAGTGGCTCACAGTAGCTCACAGTAGCTCACAGTAGCTCACAATAGCTCACAGTAGCTCACAGTA
Source organism: Gobius niger (assembly GCF_951799975.1). NCBI lineage: Eukaryota > Metazoa > Chordata > Actinopteri > Gobiiformes > Gobiidae > Gobius > Gobius niger. Next base: position 43,525,316 of record NC_136854.1, read on the forward strand.
GCTCACAGTAGCTCACAGTAGCTCACAATAGCTCACGGTAGCTCACAGTAGCTCACAGTAGCTCACAGTGGCTCACAGTAGCTCACAGTAGCTCACAGTAGCTCACAATAGCTCACAGTAGCTCACAGTAGCTCACAATAGCTCACAGTAGCTCACAGTAGCTCACAGTAGCTCACAGTAGCTCACAATAGCTCACAGTAGCTCACAGTAGCTCACAGTAGCTCACAGTAGCTCACAGTAGCTCACTGTGGCTCACGGTAGCTCACGGTAGCTCACGGTAGCTCACGGTAGCTCACGGTAGCTCACGGTGGCTCACGGTAGCTCACGGTGGCTCACGGTAGCTCACGGTAGCTCACGGTAGCTCACAGTAGCTCACAATAGCTCACAGTAGCTCACAGTAGCTCACAGTAGCTCACAGTAGCTCACAGTAGCTCACAGTAGCTCACAGTAGCTCACAGTAGCTCACAGTAGCTCACAGTAGCTCACAGTAGCTCACGGTGGCTCACAGTAGCTCACAGTAGCTCACAGTAGCTCACGGTGGCTCACATTAGCTCACATTAGCTCACGGTAGCTAACGGTTGCTCACAGTAGCTCACGGTGGCTCACAGTGGCTCACGGTGGCTCACAGTAGCTCACAGTAGCTCACGGTAGCTCACAGTGGCTAACGGTAGCTCACGGTAGCTCACAGTGGCTCACAGTAGCTCACGGTAGCTCACGGTAGCTCACAGTAGCTCACAGTAGCTCACAGTAGCTCACAGTAGCTCACGGTAGCTCACGGTAGCTCACAGTAGCTCACGGTAGCTCACGGTAGCTCACAGTGGCTCACAGTGGCTCACGGTGGCTCACAGTGGCTCACAGTAGCTCACAGTAGCTCACGGTAGCTCACGGTGGCTCACAGTAGCTCACAATAGCTCACAGTAGCTCACAGTAGCTCACAGTAGCTCACGGTAGCTCACGGTAGCTCACGGTAGCTCACGGTGGCTCACAGTAGCTCACAATAGCTCACAGTAGCTCACAGTGGCTCACAGTAGCTCACGGTGGCTCACGGTAGCTCACAGTAGCTCACGGTGGCTCACAGTAGCTCACAGTAGCTCACGGTGGCTCACAGTAGCTAACAGTAGCTCACGGTGGCTCACAGTAGCTCACAGTAGCTCACAGTAGCTCACAGTAGCTCACGGTAGCTCACAGTAGCTCACGGTAGCTCACAGTAGCTCACGGTGGCTCACAGTAGCTAACAGTAGCTCACGGTGGCTCACAGTAGCTCACGGTAGCTCACAGTAGCTCACAGTAGCTCACGGTGGCTCACAGTAGCTCACGGTGGCTCACAGTAGCTCACAGTAGCTCACAGTGGCTCACAGTAGCTCACGGTGGCTAACAGTGGCTCACAGTAGCTCACAGTAGCTCACAGTAGCTCACGGTAGCTCACGGTGGCTCACAGTAGCTCACGGTGGCTCACAGTAGCTAACAGTAGCTCACGGTGGCTCACAGTAGCTCACGGTAGCTCACAGTAGCTCACAGTAGCTCACGGTAGCTCACAGTAGCTCACAGTAGCTCACGGTGGCTCACAGTAGCTCACGGTAGCTCACAGTAGCTCACAGTAGCTCACGGTGGCTCACAGTAGCTCACGGTGGCTCACAGTAGCTCACAGTAGCTAACAGTAGCTCACGGTGGCTCACAGTAGCTCACGGTAGCTCACAGTAGCTCACAGTAGCTCACGGTGGCTCACAGTAGCTCACAGTAGCTCACAGTAGCTCACGGTGGCTCACGGTACCTCTTACCAATCTGCGAAGGGCCCTGGATAATAACTGGTGGGCATTAAGAGGCTAAAACAGAGTCTTTGGGGATTAAAAAGCATTAAAATTGACTTGCCTCTGCCTGTATTAACCCAGATTTTTTTTAAAATGTTTTTAGACGTTTTTTAACCACCGGGTTTGCAGGTTTGATGCAGATAACCCCACAGAGGCAGGATACAGAGTGTGTGGACGGCTTTTTTCATACAAATTGCTGATTGCATTTTTAATCTATTTTTGATAACTCGTTTCCCTGTTTTTCATCGAGGAAAAATGACTTAGCTTCTTGTGTTGAACGTTGTCAGAAATTTACATTTTTGAGACTTTTTTTTTGAACTTTGATAAATAAATGCTGTACTCCTGACCCCATCCAATAAAGATGTTTATGACAAAGCCTTAGGTGGTGTTCATGTTCTAATTTTACTCTATTTTTGCTAACACTGCATAAAACAAACCAAACAGTAACTTGGTACATTACGTTTTAGTCATGATTTTTAGTTTTTACTTCCACTTAAGTCGAGTGTTTGATTTAGTTTTTCAATATGATGAGAAAGAAACAGTTTTTTGTGTAAATTTAATGTAAAAAATCGTCAGCTCGTTATTCAAGCCAGTTTTTGACGATCGCCGCAGTTATAATCCTGTAATTACCAAAATATCACTTGCATCTGAAGGAGATTCTGACCTGAACTTCTCAAACGCGTCTGTTCTCGCCTAGACTCGGGCCTCACAGACGCCGCGCTGGCTCAGACGTCCGCACACGCCCGTGAGTTCATTTACTGCTCCACCATAACTTCAGTGTTTGTTTACAATGATTTTAAATGTATCTGCTTGTTTTTAAGCTTCGCCGTCGTGGATCAGCCTCCTGTCGCAGCCGCCGCAGTCGACGGACACAGTGGGTAAGTCGGGTTTTGATTCGTTTTACAGGAAAACTCAACGATATCAGGCTGATGACGGATAATACAGTGAGTTTAAAGGTCCTATATCGTGCAAAGTTGACTTTTTGGAGCTTTTAGCCATGTTGTTATGCTATTTCTTATCAAAAACACCCCCAGAGTGGTTTGTGGCTTCAATCCTCCTGAATCCTGCTCCCTGAGCGGCTGCTCCGCCCTCTGCTGGAAAACCACTGAGTAGCTCACAGTAGCTAACAGTAGCTAACAGTAGCTCACAGTAGCTCACGGTGGCTCACGGTGGCTCACTGTAGCTCGTTCCTTTCCCTAACTCCTTCATAACTGACAGCCCAATTCGGAGACTTCTTATCATGGCGTCAGAAAAGAACAGAAGTGCTCGACGTCTGTAATGTAATGCCTTACTGGCTGATTTCAATATGTAAAACTGCTTTTTCATTTTTTCTGTTAAACCGTCTATTAGGGCTGAACGATGTGGACAAAATTTCATATCTCGATATCGATACGATACTTAGATGAAAACTAAGCATTTTCCAGAAAAATGAAATCATAATCAAAAGAATGCAGTTTTGTTGATGAAAATCTATATCGATTATATCTTTCTGCGCTTTTCTGCGCTGCCCCTGCGGAGAAAACAAACACAACCCCTGAGCGTCTGAACAGATGTCTGTGAAGAAGGAGCTCTTTCTAACCTACTCTGGACACGCCTGTTCTTTTTTCTTACCTAACGATAATGTCGGAGAAAAGCATGTTTGGGTAAGACTTTATTCAACCTGCCAAAGAAGAGGCCACTCGCTTTAAGTTGGAATTTCAGCCTATAGTGTTTTTCTGTGACTGTCTCTGATGGATGTTTGTGAACCTTCGCCAGAATCAAAGTGAATTAACTTTTATAACCAGCGACGATGGAGAGGCCGGTGAGACGATCAAAACATGTGTCAGCCGTTTATGAAGCTGTGTTGCAGATGTCTCATAACTGCATTGTGAAGTAACTTCACTTTTTGCTGTGACATTATCAAAACCCTCCAGTCCAAGGCCTGCGTGGCGAGAGAGCATCATCCAAGTGGCTCATTACTCTGTGAACCAGTAAAACATCTGCCGGACCAAAACTCATCACATGGATTTAACTCTCATGATCTATTTTTAGTGGCACGAACAAAGGGTAAAGGTTCAAACATTGCTCTTATTTGAAGTCGTCTCTTCTTCGTTCTTCTTTTTTTGATATTGTTGAAGCAGAAGATCCACGTCCAAAACAAGCAAAAGAAAACAGGACAATGGCCGGATTGATCAGGCTCACGTTGTAAAGAGTGGTTCAGGGAGCGTGAGATGGATTGGGTCCAGATCGGCACCAATTGTTAGGATCTGGTTCTTTTGTATCACGCGAGAACAGTTATTTGGATATAGCCAAAGCATACACTGGAGATAGAAGTCGTCTCAAAGATAAGGCCTTTATTGCCGTTGTTCCTCGTTACAAAACAGTATAACCAGCTGGTGACTTCAGAGAAAGAGAAGAAGTGAAGTCCAGACCTCCGTTGACAGTCTCCTTTTATCCTAGTCTTGCACTTCTCTACGCAGCAGATGTTTGTGTCTATGTGTTTGTATATTATCTGTACTTCACGTTTTGTTCAGAATGATTATGGTGTGGACCATTGTCTATCAGCTCATCTCAATGACATGGTCTTCTTGTTGTGTAGCGTGTGAGCAAAGCATGAGTCAGAGGCTTGTTCAGATTTCGTTATAATCCTTACAATCCCATTGAGAATCTTTGGGATGTGCTGGAGAAGTGTTTGCACGATGGTCACACTCTCCCATCATCAATACAAGATCTTGGTGAAACATTAATGCAACACTGGCTCTTTCGACATTGCAGAAGCTCATTGAAACAGCGCTACAATCTCAGTGTCCCGTTAAATAAAAGCATAAAGGAACGATAATCTTTTGTTGTGTTCCAGCTCTGATGCACGAGATGCTGGCGAAGCAGGACGTCCTGTTGCAGCAGCAGGGTCAGATCTTCTCTCTGCTGTCGACCTCTCAGCTGCAGACTCCGGAGTGCAGCCTGGACTACAAGGACCTGCCCATCAGAGACCACCAGGGCCTGACGGGGATGGAGGTCCGGCTGCAGGACCAGGACTACAGGACCAAACTGGTACTTACCCAAAACCCTGCACCACAGACTGAAAAGATGAGGGAGAGGATTCATTCATTAGTGTTTCAGTCAAAGTCATGATTTTACTAAAACAAGTACAAATGAAAAGACGTGTCTAAAAACATTTGAATGAACTTCATATCATTGCACTGATCTGTGCTTTGTCCATATGGAGAAGATATGATTAATATTATTATATTAAATAGTATTAATGTAAGGAGAAGTGACAAAATTAATTTTAGATTTATTTAAAGCAGTACTAAGTAACTCTTCCCCCTAGAGGCCATAAGCGCAACTGCAGGTGTAGTAGCAAGTTACGATTTTTTAACTTATTAATTGTCTTGGAGGAAAGGCGAAGGCAGAGAGGGTTACTGTGCATCCAATTATACAATGGAAATATTTTTTTTCACTCAAACTTGGCTGTAAATATTGTTTAAAGTGACGCTAGCCCACAGTTAGCTTTGCCCGTTAGCATGTTAGCTTCTTCTTCGTGATTCCATTAGTGTGTATTGCTTTCTCTGCACCGGTGGCAGACAAGTTGCAAACATGGTTTTCTGGCCAGAGACACCAGAGGGAGATGAAAGGGGAGGATTTATTAAGGTAAACACGTTACTTAGTACTGCTTTAAAGCTGCATTCTGCAACTTTTTATGTGAAAAAGAAGTTGATGTTTATGAGTGGTCAGATTAGCGTCTTTACTTTCCACCAGGGGCGAGACTCGGCCTGTGTTCGGGCTCAAGCACCTCTACTCTGCTCTGTCCTTTAAACTTTGCTGTCTTCAACAGCACATACAGAGTAAATAATGATTGTATGAACTTTGTAGATGCTATAACGAGGCTCCACATCCCGAGGTTTTGGTCAGTCTTTAGTTTTTGAAAATCCGTCTCATGAAGGCCCAACACGGACTGACAGAGCTGATGAGATAAACACATATGTTTGTGCATTCACTAGCGTGTAGCGCTGTATTTCAGGTAAATGAGCCACTATAGAATCATCACATACACTGTGGAACATCAGGCTAGACGTCCTAACAGATGTTTTAGACTTAAGTTTCATCTGCAGCCTGTGTCACGGCCCAGTGTCTGTGAGAGGACAAACTGCAGAGGACCAGGGGCTCAGGCAGCAGAGGACCAGGGGCTCAGGCAGCAGAGGACCAGGGGCTCAGGCAGCAGAGGACCAGGGGCTCAGGCAGCAGGGACCAGGGGCTCAGGGGCTCAGGCAGCAGAGGACCAGGGGCTCAGGCAGCAGGGGACCAGGGGCTCAGGCAGCAGAGGACCAGGGGCTCAGGCAGACCAGGGGCTCAGGCAGCAGAGGACCAGGGGCTCAGGCAGCAGAGGACCAGGGGCTCAGGCAGCAGAGGACCAGGGGCTCAGGCAGCAGGGGACCAGGGGCTCAGGCAGCAGGGGACCAGGGGCTCAGGCAGCAGAGGACCAGGGGCTCAGGCAGCAGGGGACCAGGGGCTCAGGCAGCAGAGGACCAGGGGACCAGGCAGACCAGGGGCTCAGGCAGCAGAGGACCAGGGGCTCAGGCAGCAGAGGACCAGGGGCTCAGGCAGCAGAGGACCAGGGGCTCAGGCAGCAGAGGACCAGGGGCTCAGGCAGCAGAGGACCAGGGGCTCAGGCAGCAGAGGACCAGGGGCTCAGGGGCTCAGGCAGCAGAGGACCAGGGGCTCAGGGCTCAGGCAGCAGAGGACCAGGGGCTCAGGCAGCAGAGGACCAGGGGCTCAGGCAGCAGAGGACCAGGGGCTCAGGCAGCAGGGGACCAGGGGCTCAGGCAGCAGGGGACCAGGGGACCAGGCTGCAGAGGACCAGGGGCTCAGGCAGCAGGGGACCAGGGGCTCAGGCAGCAGAGGACCAGGGGCTCAGGCAGCAGGGGACCAGGGGACCAGGCTGCAGAGGACCAGGGGCTCAGGCAGCAGAGGACCAGGGGCTCAGGCAGCAGAGGACCAGGGGCTCAGGCAGCAGGGGACCAGTGGCTCAGGCAGCAGAGGACCAGGGGACCAGGGGCTCAGGCAGCAGAGGACCAGGGGACCAGGGGCTCAGGCAGCAGAGGACCAGGGGCTCAGGCAGCAGAGGACCAGGGGCTCAGGCTGCAGGGGACCAGGGGCTCAGGCAGCAGAGGACCAGGGGCTCAGGCAGCAGAGGACCAGTGTTGTTTTATTTTTCCTAGTGATTTTTGTCATATTATATTTGTATGAAAATAAAGTATTTATGTTTCATTGGTGACACAATACAACTCTAACTCACTCATGGTACACAGTGGGACAGTATATAACTTATAACTGTGTAGTTTAATCTAAAATGCATTAAATTACAGGGAATCACATCTGCTCGGTTCAAAACAGAAGATGAGGTCTCCTTTATGTCACATTTACATCTCGTAGATATAAATGAGCACCAGTCGAGACCAAAGTCAGTTTCTCATTCTTCTCAAATTTCTCTCCTGAAAAATAAGTCTCACAGTGAGCCTCGTGTGAGTTCTCTAAATCCTCTCACAGTGAGTCTCTCTCTTTTCTTGATCTCAGCTAAACTGAGACCCGTTGTGCCGATTTCAAATATGTCGTAATTTGATCTCCTCACCTGGAGGAACTGTCTGACTTCTGTCTCAGCAGTGAGAGACAGAACCATGCATATTTCTCACTCACTCTTTGACTTCTCAGATTCTCTTACAGATGTCTCTTTTATAGCGTCTCAGCAAAAAGAAACATGAGAGAAGTGCAAGCTCACGAATGAGTCTCAATATGACACGATTTAATATCACACCTCAGTCCTATTTCAGTTTCTTGTAAAAAATTGAGAAAATCACAGCGATTGCTCGTTTGCCCGGTATCGATGTCCAGTCAAACTGAACAAAACAATTGCAAATATTCTTCAAAGTTTTTTTATAGATTTTGTTTGTTTTTTCTGATGCTTTTCATGCTGCCCTAACTTCATATTTTTGTTACTATTATTTTCATTTTTTTGCTACTGACTCTGACAATATACACTTAACATACCTTGTTTGTATTTGTACATTGCAGTAAAAAAATAACAATGTGCCCTGTGAAAAAAATAAGATAAGTAATAATCATAATAATCCCATAAACATACATGATTTCCAAGAAGACAGAAAATCCTCCAGAGCAGAAGCGGTAATGCACCTTTTTGCCAATCACCGAATACAAGAAGAAGAAGAAGAAGATGAAATTTGCACTCGTGGGAAGAAGACAAGTGAGAAAACAGACGTGTGCATTGGCCGGTTCTGCCCTGGCCACGCCGAGACTTCGAGAGGTACGTAACGCTGTGAAGAGTAAAGAAATTCTTTGGACGTAAAGTGAAATATTTAACTGAAATGCTATGGCCGGCTAGCGGCTACACACCTAACGCAGATCCCGCGGCCGGTGCTGTTTATTACAGAGGATAGAGTTCAGGACTGTGATGTCATACCGCTAAGCATCATGGGATTAGCAGCGATAATAAACTAATGGAGATTTGAAAAGGTAAAATACTGGAGTTACTGTTCACATCAGAGACGACAGTGAGTTCGATGTGTTTACCAAGAGTGACTCAGCAGCTAACGGCTCATGCTAGTCTATGGAAAATGTCTGCTAACAGCTGCAAAGATGGCGGATCTCCGTGGTAACAGTGGATTTTCGCAGGTCCAGGTGCAGGTGAACGTGGCGTGAGGAGGAAAGAGTCCAGGAGAACAACGCTGGAGAAAAGAAGGACCCAGATCATCGGATTTGGAGCAACATAACCACCGTTACTCCATCATAAAGACATCACTGAAACAGAAATGCCTTTCCTTGAGCCCAGGCATTCAGATCAGAGGAACTATGCGCCTCAATAAACTTCTGAAAACATGGACACAATGAGGAACGCACTGCATTACAAACATGTTTCAAACCACACAATGCTGTAGGCTGTTGTTAGAACATCCAGGAGAGCGGCAGGAGGGAGGAAAGTGTCAGAGAAAGGTAGTAAATGTATTCCACTCGTCACCAAAGCACATAGTTTTATTTTAGTGTTGCCGGGCAGTTACGTCTAACAAGGCAAGGCAAGGCAAGGCAAGGCAAGTTTATTTGTAGAGCACAATTCATACACAAGGCAATTCAAAGTGCTTCACAGTTGCATAAATATAAGAAAACAAATACAATCAATAAAACATCAACATAGAATTAATCAATTACAGTAAGAGGCAAGAGTGTAGATAAAATACTTTCAGTTATATGCATTTTTAAGTCTTGTTTTGATTCGCTCTGTCTTGAGCACTATTTTTAAGTCTTGTTTTGACTCGCTCTGTCTTGAGCACTATTTCGCTCTGTCTTGAGCACTATTTTTAAGTCTTGTTTTGACTTGCTCTGTCTTGAGCACTATTTCGCTCTGTCTTGAGCACTATTTTTAAGTCTTGTTTTGACTCGCTCTGTCTTGAGCACTATTTCGCTCTGTCTTGAGCACTATTTTTAAGTCGTGTTTGGACTCGCTCTGTCTTGAGCACTATTTCGCTCTGTCTTGAGCTCTATTTTTAATTCTTGTTGTGACTCGCTCTGTCTTGAGCACCATTTTTAAGTCTTGTTTTGACTCGCTCTGTCTTGAGCACTATTTCGCTCTGTCTTGAGCACTATTTCGCTCTGTCTTGAGCACTATTTCGCTCTGTCTTGAGCACTATTTTTCTTGCTCGTTCAAAAGTAAGTTACCTAACCTCTGTTTTTGTCGCTCCTTCTCCTCTGGACATCAATATAAAATTAATCAATTACAGTAAAAGACGAGAGTGCAGATAAAATACTTTCAGTTATATACACGGGCAAACAGAACTGTTTTCAGCCTGGATTTGAACATTGTCAGAGTTGAGGCCTGTCTCACATCCTCGTGAAGACTGTTCCAGATTTTAGCTGCATGAAACTGAAACGCAGCCTCACCGTGTTTATTATTGACTCTGGGAACCACCAGGAGGCCCCTCCCTGAGGTTCTCAGGGCCCGAGATGGTTCATACGGCTCTAACATGTCAGAGATGTACTTTGGAGCTAAACCATGAAATGACTTGTACACAAGCAGAGCTGTTTTAAAGTCTATTCTCTGAGTGACAGGAAGCCAGTGCAGAGACTGGAGCACTGGACTAATATGGTCGTATTTCCTGGTTCTTGTCAGGACTCGAGCAGCAGCGTTCTGGATGTACTGTAGCTGTCTGATAGCTCGTTTAGAGAGGCCAGTGAGTAGGCCGTTACAGTAGTCTAATCTGCTGGAGACAAATGCATGGATAAGTCTCTCTAAGTCTGGTTTTGACACTATTCCTCTGATCTTAGCAATGTTTTTCAGATGGTAAAAAGCTGCTGATGTTATTGCTTTGATGTGGCTGTTTAAGTTCAGGTCTGAGTCCATGATTACTCCTAGATTTCTAACCTGATTTTTTGGTTTTAGAGAGAGAGACTCAAGGTGACTGACAACACTTTGTCTTTGTGCCTGTGGGCCAAAAACAATGATCTCAGTTTTGTCTGAGTTTAGTTGGAGAAAGTTGTTTTGCATCCACAAACTGATCTGTTGGATGCAGTGACAGAGTGTATCTACAGGCCCATGTTCACCAGCCGTCAGTGACACGTAGATTTGAGTGTCATCTGCATAGTTGTGGTACGACACGTTGTTGCTGTTTATTAGCTGACCCAATGGAAGCATGTACATGTTGAATAAGAGAGGTCCCAAGATTGACCCCTGGGGGACTCCACAGGTCATGGCAATTTTGTCTGAGACACAGTTGCCAATTTCAACAAAGTACGTCCTGTCCTCGAGATAGGACTTAAACCAGTTTAGAGCATTACCAGAGATTCCCACCCAGTTTTCTAACCTGTGAAGTAAGATCCCGTGGTCCACTGTGTCAAAGGCAGCGCTCAGGTCCAGCAGAACTAAAACTGAGACCTTACCTGCGTTGGTGTTCATACGGATATCATTTGTCACCTTGATCAGAGCTGTCTCAGTGCTGTGGTGGGGCCTAAAGCCTGACTGGAAAGTATCAAACACATTGTTAGACAGGAGAAAGTAAGTGAGCTGCTGATATACTACTTTCTCTAGGACTTTTCCTAAGAATGGCAGGTTTGATATGGGCCGGTAGTTGTTCATTACCTTGGCATCAAGGCTGCTCTTCTTTAGAAGAGGCTTGATGACTGCAGTTTTCAAGGCCTTTGGAAATGCTCCAGTCTCGAGTGAGATGTTAACTAACTGAGCAAGTTGTGGTAACAAGCTGGTCAGCACAGACTTCAGAAATTTAGTGGGTAATTCATCAAGGCAGCATGTACATGAACTCAGACCAGAGATAACCTCTTCGATTGTTTTGTCAGTAACAGGTGTGAAATGTGTCAGCTCAAGGTGTTTATCTGGTGGCAGAGTTTCTATTTGTGTTGTGGAGATTATGGCATTTTTAATGCTTTGGACTTTGTCATAGAAAAATATTGCAAACTCATTACACTTAGATGTAGAGATTAGTTCTAGGGGCAGTGAAACTGGAGGGTTAGTTAATCTGTTTACTGTGGAAAACAGAACGCGAGAATTGTTTCTGCAGTTTGAGATGATTTTAGAGAAGTACTTCTCCCTTGCTCCACGCAAAATATGGTTGAACACACAAAGTACTTCTTTGTAAACCTCAAAATGAACCTGGAGCTTTGACTTGCGCCATTTCCGTTCGGCTTTTCGGCACTCCCTTTTCTGTGCCCTGACCGAATCTTCACTTCTCCAAGGTGCCTTTTGCCTATTGTTAACCATTTTAACCTTGACAGGAGCAATAGTATCCAAAACATTTAAGACCCTTGATGTGTAGGAGTCCAACAGATTATCAACATTAGAACATGGGGCATTTTCAAATCTGATCATCTCCATAAACTGTGTCCCTGTTGTATCATTTATGTGTCTTCCTTGAATAACTCCAGGCCCGACCACTGGTTTCGGTGTAACACACAGGTCAAAGAAGACACAAAAATGATCAGACAAAGCAACATCAACAACATTCACATTTGATATATTAACACCTTTTGTAATAACTAGATCTAGAGTGTGGCCTTTGTTGTGAGTTGCCTCACTCACGTGCTGAGTTAAACCAAACATTTCAAGGACAGCATCGAGTTCTATTGCATGCCTGTCGTTGGTCACATCCACATGCACATTAAAATCACCTGAAATTACTAAACAATCGAAATCAATGCATATAAATGACAGTAATTGAGTAAAATCTTCAATAAAACAGTTCTGTGGTGGTTTGTAAATAGTCATATAAAGTATGGGAGATTGTTTTATCTCCATTTTGAATGACACATACTCAAACGTTGGAAAAACCCCAAATGACAATTTTTGCAGGAGTAAATTGTCCCTGAATATGGCACAAACACCCCCACCCCTCTGGTTTTGGCGTGTTTCAGACACAAAATTGAAGTGAGATGGACTACACTCAATCAAAACTGCATTACCAGTGTTTTTGTCTAGCCATGTTTCAGTTAAAAACATAAAATCTAGATTATAAGAGGAAATAAAACTATTTATTAAAAAGGACTTGTTTTTTAGCGATCTGACATTGAGTACAGCATGTTTGAGATTTATCTGTGTTTGAGTGGATGGAATCTTTTTGCAGGGGATATGGATTAGATTTCTTTGATTGGACGGTCTGACTGTCCCTCTCTTATCTAATCTATGTTGTTTGACAGTACTAATTGTCTTGTAAGAACACACTCCCTCTATGGACCTCTGGTTGGTTTTGAGTTTGCTATGTATGGTAGCAACGCAGAGGCCCCTAATGTCCTAGACAGCAGCAGTGAAGCTGCTGGAGATAACAGCTGTGGGCGCCGGTGGTGGGGGCCGAGCTGGGGAGACCTTGGTTTGTGGATGCTTCTTTGGGCATGAAAGCCTTGGTCTTGACGTCAAGTTTTCAAGATGGTTGGAAAATCCCATAGGTGACTCTGAGGATGGGAACAATTCAGAAAAGTCTCTGGAGGGTGTAGATGTAGTAGTCGGGCTCAAGGCCTGTGGTGGAGTAGGTGAAAGTGCTCCTTCGGCTGAATCATTTGATAAATTTAATAAAGGTGCAGGTGGTGCTGAAGCTGAGCTTTTCCCCGGAGATGCAGGTGGTGATGCTGCTATTGTTGAAACGCTTTCTGGAGATGCGGGTGGTGCTGGTGCAGCTAAATCCTTAACTGCAGCGGAGTCCACCGGTGCAGATGGTGCTGCTGTGGCTGAATCCTTAACTGTGGCTGATTCCATAGGTGCAGATGGTGCTGCTGTGGCTGAATCCTTAACTGTGGCTAAGTCCGTAGGTGCAGGTGGTGCTGCTATGGCTGAAACCTTTACTGCAGCTGAGTCCTTTACGGCAGATGCAGATGACGCAGCTGTGACTGTATCATTTATTGGTGGTGCAGTTGAGCCCTTTGCTGCTGAGCCAGGAGCTCTTCTCATGCTCCTTTCGGCTCCCCCTTGTAGCTCAGGCCTCCACTGATTTTGCAGAGCGTGGAGGAGATTTTCCGTCAGTCGTCTCACTCCACCTCTGCTCAAGTGAGGCCCATTTCCTCTAAACAGGTCATCACGTTGCCAGAACAGATTAAAGTTCTCTATGAAATACAATCCTCTCGACTCACAGACATTGGACAGCCATGTATTCAACTGAAACAGCCGGGAGAATTTGTTTATTCTTCCGTCGATGTTTGGGATGGGTCCACTGATGAACATTTGTATTGCCTCTTTATCCAGACAATCAAGTCTCTCAAAAAGTGTTTTGAACTTTTCTTTCAGGGCTTCAGACTCTTCGTCTCTTATGTCCACAGCACCAACATGTATGATAAGTTTGTCAATCCCAGGGTTATTTGTGATTTCCTTGTTTAGAACATCTATGATGTCAGAAACTGTGGCGCTGGGATAACTGCTTGTAGTAATCCTGTCATTGTTTATATTAGATATGGCTCCGTCTCCAAGCACCAGGATATCTCTGGCCTTGACACTTGCCACACTTTTCCTCTCGAGCTTTGTTTTGACTTCTTTTTCTCTGTCTCTCTCTGATTTTCTCCGTTTGTTATACTCATCTTCTGAGAGAGGTGAAAATCTGTTTGTTAACTTTATTCCAGGTTTATTTTTGCTAGCACGTTTTCTTTGCTTTGGCCTGGCGCCAAGTTGTCTGTTTAGTTTCGGGAACGTTACGGTATCGTCTAGCTTTAGGTTGCAAGTATCAGTTTTTCACAGAAACATCATCACCTCCAGAAGCTAGGGCTGTGCAATTAATAGAAATTCGATTACGATTTCGATTACAACAGTAAACGATTACAAAATTAGCATAATCGCAAAAAAACTTATATTTTTTTTGGTTTTTTTTTTTTTTTCAATTTTTTTTTTCACATTTTTAATTTTGGGATTTTTGTCACTTTTTTGCTGGATTTTTGTCTTTTTCTGCTGGATTTTTGTTTGTTTTTTTATGGATTTTTGTCACTTTTTTTTGCTGGATTTTTGTTTGTTTTTTTGCTGGATTTTTGTCTTTTTTCTGCTGGATTTTTGTCTTTTTTCTGCTGGATTTTTGTCTTTTTTAATGGATTTTTGTCACTTTTTTGCTGGATTTTTGTCACTTTTTTGCTGGATTTTTTGTCTTTTTTCTGCTGGATTTTTGTCTTTTTTTGCTGGATTTTTGTCACTTTTTTGATGGATTTTTGTCACTTTTTTGATGGATTTTTGTCACTTTTTTGATGGATTTTTGTCACTTTTTTGATGGATTTTTTTAAAGGCAACAAATAATCGTTTGAATAATCGTGATTTCAATTATGACAAAAATAATCGTGATTATTGTTTTTTCAATAATCGAGCAGCCCTACCAGAAGCCGTGTGATTAATGCTGCGTCATTATGAGTTTGTTCATGTCAATGTAACTTAATATTTTGACTTCATGGGGAGTGACTTTTGCAAACGTTAACTAATTGTCTGGGATTTTTAACGTTAATGAATATTAAGGTGTGGCTTAGGTGAAGGGTGCGAGTCGAAGTTGTAACAGAGAGAGAAACAATCAATGATCAGATGTTACTGTTTTGTCTGAGCAAATTCCAGATGATATAATGCAAGTTAATTTATTCATTCAGTCTTTTTGATTGTGAAATGCTGGGTGTTTGATTAAAATATATCTATCCATCACGATTCGATTCAATTTAAACTCGCCTTGGTTGACTGGAGCCTCTCATGGCTTTACTGTAGCTGCCCGCCCTCCTGTTTTTGCTCTACACTAAATATCTTTGGAATAGCAGTGTGTGTGAGTCCGTGCGCTGTGAGCTTTCAGATCTGAGACGCTCAGGTTTACGATCTGAAAAATCATTTTAATCTTGGTGGTTTTACAGGTCGTGAAACAAACAATCATAACAAACACACGTCTCATTTTGATCACACTCGTTCCCCTGAAGATATGAATTGTATTACTTTAAAATACTGTCTGTTCACATTGTACTTAATGTTAATGTTTTGTTTGTTTTTCATTAACAGGAGGGACACAAACAAAAAGGGGTACGAGTTCCCGCCCAGAAAAAGAAGGGCCTGAAGAGCTTCCCACACTCAAAGGAGCAATCTGGTAAGTATTGAGGTCACACATGCGTTTCCAATGACATCATGCATAGTTTTGGCCGCCATTTTGAATACCAAAGTAGCATTATGCAGTACTACAACATGTAACAATATCTGTACTCAGGATGAAAATGAAAGACGACTGATTGACAGTGACATTTTTATGACTCGTAATCATTGCTCAAGAAGAAAACAGTAAAAACACGGCCCCAGAGACGCACGTTTATGTGATATAAGCAGCAAATGTGGCTCAGACGCAGCAGCTCCGTCTGTCGAGCTACAGCAGGATTTACTAAAGATCTGCTTGACTCTGAAGACTGAATGAACACATCAAAGGGGAAACAGAAAACCTTTCTCTGTGATTTTTACACTTTGTCTTGTCAACAGAGTCTCAGTCTGAGTCAGTGTTTAAGCTGCTCAAGACGTTAGCATGCTACCGGTTAGCAACTGTCAATAGCTTCAACACGATAAACCAGTGGTTCTCAACCTTTTGGAGCCACGACCCCCATTAAACAGTTAAAGGGGTTCGTGACCCCCGCCCAGGTCGAACATCGAAACATTAGCCCACATAATTCTTAAAAAAACAAATGGTTAAAATAAAATTCATCAAATTACGAACATATAATGCCACTCTGGTAAAATAGCACACACATGCGACAATAAAATATTATAATATACACTAATGATAATATGTATATTTTATCTATATGATCTGGCGACCCCCAAAATTTGTCCGGCGACCCCCTTGGGGGTCCCGACGCCCAGGTTGAGAACAACTGCGATAAACACAAGTGTGTCTCACATCTATGAACACTGAGGAAATACTACAGTAACAGCTCAGCTCTGACCTCGGTCACATGTTGTGTCCAAGGCTAGATGTTTGTGGTTCAGGGTTTTCTCTTGAAGAGGCCATAGCGGAGCTGTTGAAGCTAAATGCTAATCGGTAGCATGCTAGCATCTTAAACACTCTCTAGGGCCGTGTTTTTACTGTTTTCTTCTTGAGCAATGATTACGAGTAAATAAAAATGTCGCTGTCAATCAGCTGTCTTTCATTTTCATCCAGAGTAGAGATGTTGTTACATGTTGTAGTACAGCATAATTCTACTTCAGTATTCAAAATGGCCGCCATAACAAAAAAAGTCACATGACTGAAAGGCGTGTATACTGTGAACTGGTGTAGTTTCTGTAATGTGCAGAGGCACCTAATCAGTGCCTCATTAAGTAGAATTACTTGTGTTGTGTGAAAAGAATAACAAACTGTATCTGTGTTGAAGCCTATGCAAGGTCATGTAGTCATGTTTTTAACATGTTCAACAATTAACTTTCCATTAAAGCCTTTCACCATTTTAAAGAGTAGCTTGGCGTTTTCTCACTCTTGTATTGTTTGTCTCCCTTTCAGATCCAGGTCAGGTCCGAGAGCTTCAAACTCTTTGCAACCTCATGGGCGAGCGACAGCGCGACTGCCCGTCCTCACCGTCGGGGCAGCAGGAGCTCTTTCCCGAGAGCGGCTTATTCATCTCATCGTTCCGCCTCGCCGCCATGAATCACGCCGCACAGCCCCAGTGCATGCGTCTGTTTCACGCACTTTTCGATCATTTCTTCACGATCGACGAGTGTCAGAATGCTGTCCCCTTCGGTCGCCCTGGCAACAACCCCTCGAGAAAGGAAGGAAAGCGGCTCCTTGACCGGAAAAAAGTCGACGGAATCTTAAGTACGTTTTGTCAAATCTGTGTGTTTTCAATATTAATAATAATGATTGATTTATGTCAGTCAGGGTTTCCGCAGGGTCTGAAAAAGTCTAAAAATATCTAAAATGTAAAAATCCCAATTTAAAGCTGCACTAAGCTAAGCCTTCTTTAATTTTTTTCGTCAGTAGTGAGCCCTGCTCCCCTCACCTCACAAGCTGAAAGAGGGGGTATTCTGCTTTTTTCAGTCCCACAGCACCAGTCTATATCTCACTACAATGATGACAAACCTTCTGTTGGTCTGTAAATGCAGTAAATTAGAATAACTGCCTTGTATAAAATGTCTCTCTCAAAATGGCTGTAGTGAATGTCTTGAAATAGGCCTCTGTCTCTTTAAGAACCTCTGAGCCTTTAGACACGCCCCCTCCACACGCTGTCTGTGGCATCAGTGGGGAGGGGGTTCTGCTGAGGAGCAGTGGTTGGTTACTCGGCTGGTGACGAAAGCTCGGAGGCGTCTCCAGGAGGTGGGGGCGTTCCTAGGAGGACTCAGGCAAACCTATCCCTAAAATGGCCGCCATCAGAGTTTTTACAGATTACTCAGAAATACGTGAATGTGCAAAGGCAACACTTCAGCCATGTTTTTAATGAGGGAGTGACAGAATAACATGATGTAAAGCTTGATAAAGTCGATTTTGCAGAATACCCTCCCCTTTAATATAGAAGCTGCAGTTACGCATAAGACCTGAGGTGGCAGTAGTGAGCATAAAATGACGAACTTGCATCTAGCCCCTTTAAAATGCTCCAGAATCGCACCTGTTTTGTTCAGAGTTTCCTGGGAAGGAAACCACCAGACCCTCCCTGCACATTTGGATAAACACTCCTGTGCACCACACACTTGGATGATAAAGGGCTTTTCATCAGTTGGTCATTGAATAGGCGGATCAGTTACTGCGTATTTTGCTGAATTATTTGCACATTTTTTTTATTATAGTAAATCATTAAATTATATCTTTGCCTCTGGAAAGTAATTAACATTATAATAGGGAGTATATATATATTTGACTTGTCCATCCCTGCAGAAACCCTGAGAAGTTTAACACCTGAAATTAAGTTTTATCCAGTATCACTTACAGCATCTTCAAACTATTGTTTACATTTATGTTCATGACTGACCCAGCAAACTTATTTGCTGATTGATTTTCATTTCTTTGACCTGAAAGGGACGTCTCACGGTGTTACATGAACCTGCAGTGCAGTTGTGTGTGGTCTATGTGCTCTTTCTGTCAAAATACTCATGCCAGATTCAACTTGTCTTACAGATTATGTCCTGAGATGTTCTACTCTGCCTGGCTGGGACCAAATCGAGGAGTCCAAGCTCAAGAAAGCCTTTGTGAACAAATGTAGGGCCAGAGCAGGTTTAAAGAGTACTAAGGAGTTCTAAGGAGTTCTAAGGAGTACTAAGGAGTTCTAAGGAGGACTAAGGAGTACTAAGGAGTTCTAAGGAGTACAAAGGAGTTCTAAGGAGGACTAAGGAGTACTAAGGAGTTCTAAGGAGTACAAAGGAGTTCTAAGGAGGACTAAGGAGGACTAAGGAGGACTAAGGAGTACTAAGGAGTTCTAAGGAGGACTAAGGAGGACTAAGGAGTACAAAGGAGTTCTAAGGAGGACTAAGGAGGACTAAGGAGGACTAAGGAGGACTAAGGAGTACTAAGGAGTTCTAAGGAGGACTAAGGAGGACTAAGGAGTACTAAGGAGTTCTAAGGAGGACTAAGGAGGACTAAGGAGGACTAAGGAGGACTAAGGAGTTCTAAGGAGTTCTAAGGAGTCGGCCGCTGCTGTAGCCGACAGTGTGTGGACTGTTTTCTCACTCCCTTTCTTTCTTTTTCATTGTCATGGACCAGAGGCAGTAAAGTACTGTATATACAGGTCCTGTTCCCAACCCAAGTGTGATTGCATCTGCAGTGCTGGTTATTATTTACAACCTGGAAGAGTTCATTTTCAGTCACTCGGCCAGATCGTTTCACACGGAGATTATTCCAGTTCCATAATCCGAGCTTTCACACCGTTATAAACAGATCTCTGGATGTAAACGGCACTGGATTCTTTTTTTTCTTTTTCTTTTTTGTCTTTTTTGCTTTTTGTATATTTGTATTTGTATTGTAACCCAAATACTAATGGTGCACTAACACACCATTATACTGTACTAAAGGTGTTACC
The DNA here is from genome assembly GCF_951799975.1 of Gobius niger. Classification (NCBI taxonomy): domain Eukaryota; kingdom Metazoa; phylum Chordata; class Actinopteri; order Gobiiformes; family Gobiidae; genus Gobius; species Gobius niger. The sequence continues at coordinate 43,544,590 of NC_136854.1, forward strand.
CAAATATACGTGTTCAACTTTACATTATGGAGATTTGTCTTTTCTGGTAATCTTGTAATTAATAAAGATAATTACTCTTTAAATCACATCTTCATTTGTTCTTGCATTTTCTCAAATACGGCTCAGATATCATAGACATTTAAGAGAAATAATCAAGACGTGGAAGAGACATCGGACACAATCAGATCTCTATTAAGGCTCGTAAAAGTCTCAGATTCATCTCATGTTTTTCTCATTTAATTGTCTTTCAAAACATTCGAGACATCACTGAGATCAGGGGCCTGAGATCTCATTTTATTGCTCAAATGTTTCAACTCAGCCTCCTTTGTCTCAGAGATGTCTCGTCTCTTTTCAGCTTCTTTCTTGTTCCTAAAGGACCATTAGGAGAAGAAACTCCGAAACAAATGATCACAGAATGAAACAAGAAGCTCAAATTGATCTCAAGAGATGAGATTGAACAATATATGAGCGACACGTTTGGGCAGGATTAAAGACATAAAAAAAAAATGGCCTAACATTTCAGCAATTTTTTTTGATTCTCCTAACCTTACTGGTAGAATTATACCCGAAACCTCCGCCCCAAACCTTCCATCTGACGCAGGACGCGGCACCTGAGGGCGGGGCCACGACAGCGAGGCGTTCACCGTCCCCGCGCGAGGAGCACCAGGGGTCTGCGTTATGGGGCCGGTACCACAAAACCGAGCTGACCTTCGGAGGAGCGGGAAACGCCCTGACGCACCGGCTGGATCAGGAAGTGAGTGACGTCAGACTGTGAATTCACTCACACAGTACACTCGTGGTAGGACTGCACCATTTATTTAACATTAAAGGATCTGTATCTGCTACTCTAGCCATTCCAAAGTTAAGTATAGGCATGTATATGATATATTGTACCTCTACCACTATGGAGCACTCATTTTTGTGATAAATATAAGTGTTTTCTGGAGGTATTTTTCGAACCCAGAAGACACAACGCTTCGATTCAGTTAACTCCGCCCCCTCTCTCTCCGCTCATACTTTACCGTAATATAAATAAACAACAATAAGTGAAATTGCTTCACGATGCAGTTATAAGGAGTTGACATCTGCAACACAGCTTCATAAATGGCTAACACACATGCTAATATGCTAACACACAAGCTAATATGCTAACACACATGCTAATATGCTAACACACAAGCTAATATGCTAACACGCACATGCTAATATGCTAACACACAAGCTAATATGCTAACACACAAGCTAATATGCTAACACACAAGCTAATATGCTAACACACACATGCTAATATGCTAACACACAAGCTAATATGCTAACACACAAGCTAATATGCTAACACACATGCTAATATGCTAACACACACATGCTAATATGCTAACCGTGCTAATATGGTAACACACAAGCTAATATGCTAACACACAAGCTAATATGCTAACACACATGCTAATATGCTAACACACAAGCTTATATGCTAACACACACATGCTAATATGCTAACACACATGCTAATATGGTAGCACACAAGCTAATATGCTAACACACAAGCTAAAATGCTAACACACATGCTAATATGCTAACACACAAGCTAATATGCTAACACACACATGCTAATATGCTAACACACATGCTAATATGGTAACACACAAGCTAATATGCTAACACACAAGCTAATATGCTAACACACATGCTAATATGCTAACACACAAGCTTATATGCTAACACACACATGCTAATATGCTAACACACATGCTAATATGGTAGCACACAAGCTAATATGCTAACACACAAGCTAATATGCTAACACACATGCTAATATGCTAACACACAAGCTAATATGCTAACACACACATGCTAATATGCTAACACACATGCTAATATGCTAACACACATGCTAATATGCTAACACACAAGCTTATATGCTAACACACACATGCTAATATGCTAACACACATGCTAATATGGTAGCACACAAGCTAATATGCTAACACACAAGCTAATATGCTAACACACATGCTAATATGCTAACACACAAGCTAATATGCTAACACACACATGCTAATATGCTAACACACATGCTAATATGGTAACACACAAGCTAATATGCTAACACACAAGCTAATATGCTAACACACATGCTAATATGCTAACACACATGCTAATATGGTAACACACAAGCTAATATGCTAACACACAAGCTAATATGCTAACACACATGCTAATATGCTAACACACAAGCTAATATGCTAACACACACATGCTTATATGCTAACACACATGCTAATATGGTAACACACAAGCTAATATGCTAACACACATGCTAATATGCTAACACACACTCTAACACGCGTTTTGATAAACTCACCGCTCTGGTCCATCGCTGTTTACATTATGGGACTCGCGGTGGTTATAAAAGTTAATCCACTTTGATTCTGGTGAAGCCAAACACCAAACATCCATCAGAGACAGTCACAGAAAAACACTATTTTGGTGAAAGTCGCCGAATCCCGGAGAAAAAAACTTCGGACGAGCGGCCTCTTCAGTCATCGTAGCCAAACGCGCTTCTTTTTCTCCGTGACATGATCGTTAGGTAAGAATAAAGAACAGGTGTGTCCAGTTATAACGAGCTCCATCTTCAGCTGCAGCGCAAACATGACTGATCTGTTCAGACGCTCAGGGATGTGTTTGTTTTGGCCTCAGCTGACCTGGAAGCACCTCGGGCACATCCTTTTTATTTATTTATTTATTTATTTTTCTCTTTGTTTCTCTCTTACTGCAGAAATAATGAAAAAAAGCTGTTTTACAAATTAAAATCACGCTGTAAGCATAGAATTAAGACATTACATTACAGACGTCGAGCACTTCCGTTCCGCTGTTACGACACAACTGAACACTCAGTCGTTCACCAGGAGAGGGCGGAGCCTCAGAGAGCAGGAGGGCGGAGCCTCAGAGAGCAGGATTCAGGAGGATTACTGAGAGCTGCGTGAATGAAGCCACAAACCACTCTGGGGGTGTTTTTGATAAGGAAATAGCATAACAACATGGCTAAAAGCTCCAAAAAGTCAATTTTGCAGGATATAGGACCTTTAACAAATGTAACGTTTCGGGCTTACGGCGTAAGCCCGAAACGTTACATGTGGTGTAAGTAGTAAATATTTTTTCTGGGAGCCACTTAGTTGTGCGGACTTTTTTCTTCCTTTTTATCTTCATAGTATAAAATGGCTAACTTGTATCTAGCCCCTTTAAAGGAACAGGCCACCGTTTTTACATACTGAGATATGTTCTTACCTAACCTTAGTCGAGTTAATATATCCCCGTCTGGTCTTTGTCCGTGCGCTCACACATACGCAGCCTCTCCCACATGTCATATAGCTCCAAAAAAGCTCACGATAGAAGCTACCAAGCTCTTCCACGTGTTCCCTATTTAAATAAAGTTACGTGAAGTGTTTTCATGCCAAGTATATTTACACAGAAATGTAGCATGTCGATTTTATAAGCAGATAAAAAGGGGGACTATATTGTGAGGCGTAATGATACGAGGAGCACAGCGTCCGCGTAGTAACTCCTAAAGACTTCCCCGCTCACTTCCGTCAATAACCTTTAGGAGTTACTGCGCGGACGTTTTACTCCTCGTATCATTACGCCTCACAATATAGTTCCCCTTTTTATCTGCTTATAAAATCGACACGTTACATTTCTGTGTAAATATACTTCGCATGAAAACACTTCACGTAACTTTATTTAAATAGGGAACACGTGGAAGAGCTTGGTAGCTTCTATCGTGAGCTTTTTTGGAGCTATATGACATGTGGGAGAGGCTGCGTATGTGTGAGCGCACGGACAAAGACCAGACGGGGATATATTAACTCGACTAAGGTTAGGTAAGAACATATCTCAGTATGTAAAAACGCTGGCCTATTCCTTTAAGAACAAATGTGTGCATAAGAGCGTGCTGTGAATGTTCGTGAATGAGGCCCATTGTTCTTTGGAATCAGGCGTTTAATCAGGGAGATGTGAAGCTCTCATAAGAATACATATTAAAGAGTTCTTTCTGGAGTTGACTGTGGCCACTAGGGGGCGGTATCGCAGCAATGTCAAGTGTGATCCTTGCCCATTGGTCCTACATAACTGAGAACATAAAAGAATGGAAGATTTTTTATTTTTTTTGGATTGGAGTTAGTATTATACATTGACTCGTAATTCACCCTGAATAGATCACAATTGGTCTTTCCAGATGGACATCACGATACAAATGGGCGATTCCCTGCCGGAGCTGACGCGCTGCACTGACTGCTGCGCACATTTCCACTGTCCGTTCTGCGGCCCGGATCACTTCCAGCCGACGGAGCGATCCCGAGTGAAGTTCCACCTGAAGACGCACTTCAACAGATCCGTGCGGCACCAAGGTAACGTCCGCCCATCCACAGCGCCGTGAGTGTGTGTGAGAGGGTCTGACCGGTGCTCTCTCGCTGTCTTTCCAGGGTTCACCATCCACAGGTGTGGCCGCTCCTGCAGGACTGAGCTACACTATCACTGCGTGTACTGCTCGAGGACGTTTTTACGCAAGGAATACTTTGTCAAACATTTAGAAGGACACAGTTAAGAGCCAAAAGCTGCGGTAGAAATACGTCCCCGCTCCGAACTCCTCCCACTGTGAGGAAGGAAGTGCATACAGACAGCATCTTTGGATTTGCCCATATATGGTCATATTTGAAGCAGCCAGAGGGATAGGTACAGACGTCATCTCGTCATAGAAGGGGGCGTGGCTTCGTCGAGGGGGAAAATCACAGTTTTTCAGCCATTTTCTGGTGGAATATGAACTTAGTTATCACATATAAATAAAGTCAAGTGTAAATCGGGCCCTTATGGATATTTTCTCACTGCAGATTGTTGGTAGAGTGAAAAAACGCCAGTTGTAGCTAGCGCTAGCTACAACATGAAGCATCATGTTAGCTTTCTCCGTTGTATTTATGGGCTGTTGAACGTCTTTGCTCCTCTCCATGTCTTTGTGTCTTTATTTAGTAGAAAAGTATATTTATAATTCAGCATTTGTTAAAGTAGTTTTTGAATAATTAGAGAAAGTTTAGATTTTTCTGAACTTTCTCTAAGGCGCAAGGCAGTATCGCAGTAGACGATACTGACATGTATGGTCATGTTTGAAAACAGTTAAGGGGGAAAACAATTTGGAAAAAGATCTAAACTTTCTCTAATTATTCAAAAACTACTTTAACAAATATATAGTTTCTACTAAATAAAGACACAAAGACATGGGGAGGAGCAAAGTGGTTCAACAGCCCATAAATACATAAACAATGGAGAATGCTAACACATGCTTCATGTTAGCACCGTGCTAATGCTAACACTAGCCAGCGCTCGCTACAACTGCCGTTTTTATTTTTGCCTGGCCTGCCAGACACTCCTCCTTTCTGTTCAAAAGAAGAACCGTCTGGACAGCTCCTTTATCATTTCACGATTTTACCCACATCGGTCCAATCACGCATCGGTTATACCGCGGAATTGGGCGGTTTTTAAAAGCAATTCTGCGGTTAAAAAAAAAAGTGTTTTTTGCCTTGCTGTAATCAATGTTGAATTGATCAAAATCACTATTTCGAAGGCAAATCCAAGGCTCCGTAAGCTGCTTTTTCAATAAGGGAGGGGAGTAGGGGCGGTTTCTCATCATCGCAGCAGCACATGGGCTCTGTTAACTAGTAAACAATATTTAAAATTCTCGCCGCGCCGTATGTCCGCAGGTTTTCCGCGGTTTTCAGATATTTTTGGGCGGGTTTGGCTGCCCATACCTGGCAACCCTGCCTAAGACGCGGAGGCCGTCACCACACTCTACCAAAACAATGGAGATGGCGGCGCGGTGAGTGATACGATGTTTTCTTCTGCTCTTTCGTCTGTTTTAAATCATTTGAATTTTTTTTTTTAATAAAACCTAAAACTGGAGCAAGAAACAGCGCTCGAAGCGTTCCTCGTAAATAAGGACGTGTTTGGACCATTTATAGGTGCCTCATTATTAGTTTTATTATTTCAGAAGGACATTAAGATCAAGTTGCCATTTTGTCTTTGATGCCATGGTTTGTTTACAAAAGTAGGAAGTAGGAAATTGAATGAAGTTTAAATAATTCAAGTTGGTCTTTGACGCTGTCACTTATGTTTTACTAATGTTTTATTCAAATAAGAGTTTCTTCCAGTTCAATCTGAGTATAAATAATACTGTGTGACCTGTTTGTTTGTTTTAATGCATGTAAATATATTTCTTCTGTTTGTTTTCTAATAAAGAGTTTTGTTCCTAGAATCTCTGACCTCTCTGTGCTTCTTTCCTCTACAGTCATTTACCGATCAATAGCCGTATTTTTCCCTATAGCAAAACACAGGATCACAAAGTTGTTTTATTCAGGCCTAAAGCTCATACAGAACTTTTCACCTTTGAGCAATTAAAGAAACAAACAACAACGGAAAACATTTAAAATTTCATAAAATGAGCCAAATGATAAACGATACATAATATACAGTTGTTTTGTGACCTTCCAAACGGCAAAAACTGACTGTCCTTCGTCAACTAATATTCACAAACTAGAAAAAATCAATCAACATACAATTATTAAAGCTTTATTTGTTTTATTTGTTAATAAATACCCAAATGTAAAAGCTTATCGACTGGAGAGCAATTTTTTTGTGTTTTTATTGCCTTTTTTTTGTCACTTTTTGTGGCTTTTTTTGTTGTTGAAGCTTTTAGATTTGGGTAAAGCCAAACAGGAGAAAATGTGCTCAGTTCAGGCGAGGGTTAAAAGGTTAAGTTAGAGCGTTGTATATGTTTTTGTTTCAGTCTATGGTTAATTTCTATCCACACGAGCAAACAAACAAACACTGGCATAAAGTTTACGGTCTCCTCTGTCGGCACTGAAGACTCAGGTCTATTCTCTTTAAATTAAATATGTAGAGAAAAAGTAGAGTCACTGCTTAAATCTCTTAACATGAATGTTATCGGGTTGTTTTGATCATAATTTAAACATTTTTTGGCTTATTTAAAGCTTATTCAACACCATTTTTCACATATTTTCCAAGTCTAAGTTGTATTTGTGTCGCGGCCTGACATCCCAGCGCTCTCAACGCCAAACCAGGCCCAAATATGAACCTCTTAAAGGGGGGGGTATTCTGCAAAATGGACTTTTTCAAGCTTTCCATCATGTTATTCTGTCACTCCCTCATTAAAAACATGGCTGAAGTGTTGCCTTGGCACATTCACGTATTTCTGAGTAATCTGTAAAAACTCTGATGGCGGCCATTTTAGGGATAGGTTTGCCTGAGTCCTCCTAGGAACGCCCCCACCTCCTGGAGACGCCTCCGAGCTTTGGTCACCAGCCGAGTAACCAACCACTGCTCCTCAGCAGAACCCCCTCCCCACTGATGCCACAGACAGCGTGTGGAGGGGGCGTGTCTAAAGGCTCAGAGGTTCTTAAAGAGACAGAGGCCTATTTCAAGACATTCACTACAGCCATTCAACTCTTTTTTTTTTCAACTCACTGTCTTTTTTTTTAAAATCTTGTTTTTTGTCACATTTTTGTCATTTTTTAGTCACTTTTTTTGTCTTTTTTTGTCATTTTTTAGTCATTTCTTTTGTCTTTTTTTGTCATTTTTTTGTACATTTTTTGTCACTTTTTTGGTCTTTTTTGTGATTTTTTGTGTGATTTTTTTTGTGATTTTTTTTGTGATTTTTTGTCAATTTTTTGTCATTTTTTTTGTCATTTTTTCTATCATTTTTTTGGTCATTTTTTCTGTCATTTTTTTCTGTCATTTTTTCCGTCATTTTTTGTCGTGTGGAGGGGGCGTGTCTAAAGGCTCAGAGGTTCTTAAAGAGACAGAGGCCTATTTCAAGACATTCACTGCAGCCATTTTGAGAGAGACATTTTATACAAGGCAGTTATTCTAATTTACTGCATTTACAGACCAACAGAAGGTTTGTCATCATTGTAGTGATATATAGACTGGTGCTATGTGACTGGGAAAAGCAGAACACCCCCTCTTTAATGGAGTTTACAGCATCTATAGGCCAGACCTACAAAACTGATCACAACGTTTTTGTTGTGTTGTCGCCGCGTTTAGTTTAGTTTATTTGTTTGTTTGTTTGAGCAGTATACATGAGCGCCGACCCCCAAATTCAGAGCAATAAAAAAAAAACATCTCTCAATAGTTTACGTCACATTTTTATAGCATTTTTTGTCGTGTTTTTCTTCATCACTTTCTTTCCTCGCCGTCACTTTTTTGTTGTATTTTTATCCTTGTTTTTTGTTGCTGTTTTGACTTTGACTTTGTTAAAGAAGCTTTTAGATTTGAGTAAAGCCAAACTGGAGAAAATGCACTCGGTTAAGGTGAAGGGTAAGAGGTTAATTCTACTTAACTACTACTAAGTGATTTTGCTTTGAAATAAGTAAAAAAGTACTGAGTTTGAGTGAAAAAGGTTGAGAAGTTAAATTATTGTGATGTAACTACACACAAAATACATCTTTTTATGCATCTAAATTAAGAATTTTCCCTTAAAGATTTACTTACAGTGACACGAGTTACTGTTCTTACAGATACTCAATTTCAATATTACTCAAGTAGATGTAAAAAGTACTTCCAAAAGTACTTCAAAAAGTTACTCAATGTATCTGAGTACTGCACGCCTCTGTATTTAGGTTTATATAAGTTATTCAATCAACATAAGATACCTTTAATGCAGGGGTTCTCAACCTGGGGGTCGCGAGACAAATTTGGGGGGGTCGCCAAAGCATATAGATGAAAATGTATATTTTAATATTATTATGATGGTGTTACTATTATACTATTATATTATACCAGGGTGCCATTATTTATTCTAAATTTGATTCATTTTATTTTAGCCATTGTTTTGTCTTTGTTTTTTTTAGAATTATACAGGTTTAACCCCTTAACTCCCGCCTGAACCGAGCACATTTTCTCCAGTTTGGCTTTACCCCAATCCAAAAGCTTCTGGAAAAAAAGCTGTGAAAATAGTAAGAAAACTGAGACGAAAACAATGATGGAAATGTGACAAAATTTGATAAAAAATTGACGGAAAAATTAAAAAAAAAATGTGACAAAAAATGGACGAAAAAATGACAAAAATGTCACAAAAAAGTGAGAAAACATTGGCAAAAAAATGACGAAATTTTTTTGAAAAAGAGGCAAAAATTGACAAAAAAAGTGACAAAAAATTGAGAAACTGAAGCAAAAATGAACGAAAAAATGACAAAAATGTGACAAAAAAGTGACGAAAAATTTGTGAAAAAGTGGCAAAAATGTCACAAGAAATTGACCAAAAATTGATAAACTGAAGAAAAAATGTGACAAAAAATGTGACAAAAAATGTGACAAAAAATGGACGAAAAAATGACAAAAATATAACAAAAAAGTGAGAAAACATTGGCAAAAAAATGACAAAAAATGTGTGAAAAAGTGGCAAAAATGTCACAAGAAATTGACAAAAAAGTGACAAAAAGTTTACGAAAAAAGTTACAAAAATGAGTTGGGAAAAAAAATCTGTTGACGTGAGGAAAAATATCCTCCCCCCCTATCCTTCCCATGGTCTGACCCAGGCGGGGGTCACAATCCTAATGAACTGTTATAAAGGGGGTCGCGGCTCCAAAAGGTTGAGAACCACTGCGTTTAATGTATTATAATGATGTGTTTGCACCTTCTTTACCTCGTTCTTCTTTGATTGCACATTTTCTGACTCTTTGCGCCCCCTTGTGTCCTGAAGAGCTGCTGCAACAAGTGACTCTATTGTGAGATCAATAAAGTCTTATCTAATATCATCTTCTCTCATAGGTTTTCTTATACGTCTCTAAACTTGGCCTGATCCATGGTTATTGCAGCTCTTTATGGATTTTTGTCACTTTTTGCTGGATTTTTGTCTTTTTTTTATGGATTTTTGTCACTTTTTGCTGGATTTTTGTCTTTTGTTTATGGATTTTTGTCTTTTTTTTATGGATTTTTGTCACTTTTTTGATGGATTTTTGTCTTTTTTTATGAATTTTTGTCTTTTTTTTATGGATTTTTGTCACTTTTTTGTCACTTTTTTGCTGGATTTTTGTCACTTTTTTGATGGATTTTTGTCTTTTTTTGATGGATTTTTGTCACTTTTTTGATGGATTTTTGTCTTTTTTTGATGGATTTTTGTCTTTTTTTTGCTGGATTTTTGTCACTTTTTTGATGGATTTTTGTCTTTTTTTGATGGATTTTTGTCTTTTTTTTTGAATTTTTGTCTTTTTTTTATGGATTTTTGTCACTTTTTTGTCACTTTTTTGCTGGATTTTTGTCACTTTTTTGATGGATTTTTGTCTTTTTTTGATGGATTTTTGTCACTTTTTTGATGGATTTTTGTCACTTTTTTGATGGATTTTTGTCACTTTTTTGATGGATTTTTGTCACTTTTTTGATGGATTTTTGTCTTTTTTTGATGGATTTTTGTCACTTTTTTGATGGATTTTTGTCACTTTTTTGATGGATTTTTGTCTTTTTTTGATGGATTTTTGTCACTTTTTTGATGGATTTTTGTCACTTTTTTGATGGATTTTTGTCACTTTTTTGATGGATTTTTGTCACTTTTTTGCTGGATTTTTGTCTTTTTTTGCTGGATTTTTGTCTTTTTTTTGATGGATTTTTGTCACTTTTTTGATGGATTTTTGTCTTTTTTTGCTGGATTTTTGTCTTTTTTTGCTGGATTTTTGTCACTTTTTTGATGGATTTTTGTCTTTTTTTGCTGGATTTTTGTCACTTTTTTGATGGATTTTTGTCTTTTTTTGATGGATTTTTGTCTTTTTTTGCTGGATTTTTGTCTTTTTTTGATGGATTTTTGTCACTTTTTTGATGGATTTTTGTCTTTTTTTGATGGATTTTTGTCTTTTTTTTGATGAATTTTTGTCACTTTTTTGATGGATTTTTGTCTTTTTTTGCTGGATTTTTGTCTTTTTTTGCTGGATTTTTGTCACTTTTTTGATGGATTTTTGTCTTTTTTTGATGGATTTTTGTCTTTTTTTGCTGGATTTTTGTCACTTTTTTGATGGATTTTTGTCTTTTTTTGCTGGATTTTTGTCTTTTTTTGCTGGATTTTTGTCCTTTTTTTTAATGGATTTTTGTCTTTTTTTTGCTGGATTTTTGTCACTTTTTTGATGGATTTTTGTCTTTTTTTTGCTGGATTTTTGTCTTTTTTTTGCTGGATTTTTGTCACTTTTTGCTGGATTTTTGTCTTTTTTTTAATCTAAACTTGGCCTGATCCACGGTTATTGCAGCTCTTCACTCTGAAGCTGACAGCAGAATAAAAAGTGCTGGTTTGTTTTGCAGATCCACCACCTGAGTCTGATCGGAGGCACTGACGTCCGGGACACGGTGTTCAGGATCATGAAGAGAGTCGTGTCTCACTCTCTGGCCACGAGGACCAACTGGAGGGGAATCAACGGGAAAAGCCCCTTCGCCTCGCTGCAGCTCAAAGACGTCATCATCGGTGAGTCTGACCTTCATCATCACCGGTGAGTCTGACCTTCATCATCGGTGAGTCTGACCCTCATCATCACCGGTGAGTCTGACCTTCATCACCAGAGAGTCTGACCCTCCCACACTCACCATCTATGTCCACAAATCTCCTCGATACCTGAAGTCATTTATATCAAGACAAGCTGGAAAATAGTAACAAAAGGCATGTTACACCTAATTTCCAGCACATTTACTACTTGAAATGGCCTGTGTTCAAGTTTTAGGGCCTCAAATCTGATATTTAAATAAAAGAATACGTAAATAACACTGTTGCTTATTTGCTTTTGTATGTGGTAAGTAACGTTTATTTATGTAGCGCCTTTCAGACAGTAAAGAGTAAAGTAAAAATACGAATGATTTGCACCAGATACGGCGCAGTCACAAAACGCCCTGGTCATAAAACAACCACAATCCACTGCAGTTGTTGAATATGCATTTCTGTCATTATAAACCTTGTCTTTTTTTATTTTAACAATGAATAGATGGTTAGAAATGCACTTTTTTTTTTGCAAAAAGCATTCAAAATATTTTTTAACCATGAAGCCACTTGAGATAGATGAACATTTTCTGGCCACAGACTGACTGATTTGGCTTCTATCTTGAAGTGCCTCAGTATTTGACCACGTGGTTAATTGCTCCCCTCCTGGAACCGCCACCTTAATGTGGTGGTGGGGTTTGAGCACTCGAATGATCCTCAGGGCTCTGTTGTCGGGGGCTTCGTGCCCCTGTAGGGACTCTCATGGCAAACAGGTCCTATAGGTGACGGGTCAGACAAAGATCGGTTCGGAAGCCCCTTATGAGAGACCACCAGGCCTGGTTAGAACCATGAGGCCGTCCTTCCGTGGACCCACCACCTGCAGGAGGAGCTATAAGGGGATGGTGCAATGTGATTTGGGTAGCTCCAACAGCTGCCCCCACGACCCGGCAACGACAAGTAAAAGAAAATGGATGGATGGATGGATGGATGGTTAATTGCTGCATAGACTAGAGGGCCATTTTTCAGTTTTTCTGTGTAGGACCCATCTTTGTGAAGCTACAACTCAAAGACCCTTTATCCGATCGACATCCTGCTTCTCCTACGGCAAAGTCATCTCCTAATAAACTAAAACCTCGAATATGAAGATGATCCCTCGATGCACTTCTTTTCTAGAGCCCCTGACATTCTGGTGAAAAAAATCCGAAATTCAAAAATGGCCGTTTTTAGCAGCCTATAAATCCAAAACCGTACAATATAGAACATTTCTGATGATTGTTCCTGGAAATATGTTTAGTAGACACGGCACAGACCAAATTATAGCCCTGTACATGATTCCATTACGGAGCCACAGATCTTCAAAGGTGCTCACAAACGCAAAAAGCACCCGGGAGCAGACTCCTTGTTTTGCCCTGGTTCGGTCACATTTTGGAAGCGTTTTTGGAGTGTGTTTATTCATTTTTATGGCTTTTTTTTTTTTGCGTTTTAATAGTTTTTTTGTTGTTTTGTTGTCTTGTTTTTTGCCATGTTTATTTCGCTCTTTTCTCACATTTTCATTCTGGTTTTCGTTGCTTTTAGATTTGGGTAAAGCCAAACTGTGCTCGGTTCAGGCTCACCCGTGTCTGATTCTTTCTTGTTTGTTCTCTGTTGTTGTGTTTCCGCAGCCGCCGTGTGGAAAAACCCGATGGCCCCGACGGCTTCGGCCTGTGAGGTGGAGAAGTACATGAAGAGGTGGCTGCAGATGGCGATGGATCGAGAGGGAGGCCGGAGACGCCGAGCCAAGCCACAAGACTAAAGCCCCGGTTTGGATCCGGTTACTGTTCGTTAAAGAACGTGTCTCAACTCCCGCCTGAACCGAGCACATTTTCTCCAGCTTTACCCCAATCCAAAAGCTCCCAGAAAAATGGTGTGAAAATAGCGACAGAACTGAGACAAGGATGAAATGTGAAAAAAGTGAGAAAAAATGTACGAAAAAGTGACAAAAAATTTACAAAAAAGTGAGAAAAATTTGACAAAAAATGGACAAAAAAGTGATAAGAATTTGACAAAAAAATTGCGAATAATTTGACAAAAAGGTGACAAAAAATGGACCAAAAGAATCAAAAAAATTGAGAAAAAACGGACGAAAAAGTGACAAAAAAGTGACAAAAAAATGGACCAAAAGAATCAAAAAAATTGAGAAAAAACGGACGAAAATTGAGAAAAAATTGACAAAAATTTGACAAAAAATTGAGAAAAAATGGACGAAAAAGTGACAAAAAATTGACAAAAAGAATCAAAAAAATTGAGAAAAATTTGACAAAAATGGACGAAAATTTGAGAAAATATGCACGAAAAAGTGATAAGAATTTGACAAAAAAAATGCGAATAATTTGACAAAAAATGGACCAAAAGAAGCAAAAAATTGAGAAAAAACGGACGAAAAAGTGACAAAAAAATGACAAAAAAGTGACAAAAAAATGGACCAAAAGAATCAAAAAAATTGACAAAAATTTGACAAAAATTGACAAAAAATTGACAAAAAATGGACGAAAATTTGAGAAAAAATGGACGAAAAAGTGATAAGAATTTGACCAAAAAAAATGCGAAAAAGTGACAAAAAATTGACAAAAAAGTGACAAAAAATGGACCAAAAGAATCAAAAAAATTTGACAAAAATTTGACAAAAATTTGACAAAAAATTGACAAAAATGTGACGAAAATTGGAGAAAAAATGGACGAAAAAGTGATAAGAATTTGACCAAAAATAAGCGAAAAAGTGACAAAAAATTGACCAAAAAATTTACCAAAAAATCAAACAAATTGACGAAAAAGTGACAAAAAAGTCACGAAAATTTGACAAAAATGAGACGACTGCCCAACAAAAAGTGATGAAAAAAAATCTGATGATGTGAGGAAAAAGATCAATTTAGTTTTGTAGATCTTAGCTTTCAAATGAGGCGTTACACTGGCCTACAGGATTTGGGTAAAGCTGGAGAACTGGAGAAAATGCTCTCGGTTCAGGCGGGGGTTAAGAGGTTAAACAGGTAAAGCTGTTATTTGTTCTAATGTAATCCATGTTTATTCCTCTTATTCTCTTCGCGATTCTTTTTTGTTTCTAAAGCTCAAAAGTTTAGGAGATTTTACGTGTGTCTTAGTAGTGTAGGCGAATCAAGCCTTTCAAACATTTCTGTCAATATTTATCGATTAAAAAAAAAGCAGAAATTCTCAGTAACAAAGCAATTTTACTCCAGTGCTGTACTGAAGCAGAGTTCACTTAACTAGTATTTGTATTAGAACTTTTTACTTTCTACTCCGCTACATTTCTATAAAGGCAACAAAAAATGTGTTTTATTCATGTTAAAAGCCTAGTAATCCACACACTATGAACAGTAGGTGGCGCTGTGTATGTTGCCTGAATGTGTCTCAGCTCTTTATCATTTAGACAAAAAAAAGGAAAGAAAAAAATAATAATTTACGTTTATGTTCTGGTTCTATTAAGATTATTACTGTGTAAAAAGTCCTGAATTTCTTAAACATTTTTTCCATATTATTTTGTTGAAATATTTTGTTCATTATTGTTACTTAAAGAGGGGGTATTCTGCTTTTTTCAGTCCCATAGCACCAGTCTATATCACACTACAATGATGACAAACCTTCTGTTGGTCTGTAAATGCAGTAAATTAGAATAACTGCCTTGTATAAAATGTCTCTCTCAAAATGGCTGTAGTGAATGTCTTGAAATAGGCCTCTGTCTCTTTAAGAACCTCTGAGCCTTTAGACACGCCCCCTCCACACGCTGTCTGTGGCATCAGTGGGGAGGGGGTTCTGCTGAGGAGCAGTGGTTGGTTACTCGGCTGGTGACCAAAGCTCGGAGGCGTCTCCAGGAGGTGGGGGCGTTCCTAGGAGGACTCAGGCAAACCTATCCCTAAAATGGCCGCCATCAGCAAAAAATTCAACAAAAATATGACAAAAATTCAAAAAAAATGTGACAAAAATTCAACAAAAAAATGACAAAAATTCAACAAAAATGTGACAAAAATTCAACAAAAATGTGACAAAAATTCAACAAAAATGTGACAAAAATTCAACAAAAAAATGACAAAAATTCAACAAAAAAATGACAAAAATTCAACAAAAATATGACAAAAATTCAACAAAAAAATGACAAATTCAACAAAAATGTGACAAAAATTCAACAAAAAAATGACAAAAATTCAACAAAAATTCAACAAAAATTCAACAAAAATTCAACAAAAATTCAACAAAAAAATGACAAAAATTCAACAAAAATGTGAAAAAAATTCAACAAAAATATGACAAAAATTCAACAAAATGTGACAAAAATTCAACAAAAAAATGACAAAAATTCAACAAAAATGTGACAAAAATTCAACAAAAAAAAGTCAAAAATTCAACAAAAATATGACAAAAATTCAACAAAAAAATGACAAATTCAACAAAAATGTGACAAAAATTCAACAAAAAAATGACAAAAATTCAACAAAAATTCAACAAAAATTCAACAAAAAAATGACAAAAATTCAACAAAAATGTGAAAAAAATTCAACAAAAATGTGACAAAAATTCAACAAAAATGTGACAAAAATTCAACAAAAAAATGACAAAAATTCAACAAAAATGTGACAAAAACCTATCCCTAAAATGGCCGCCATCAGAGTTTTTACAGATTACTCAGAAATACGTGAATGTGCCAAGGCAACAAGTCCATTTTGCATAATACCCCCCTTTAACTTTATTTTTATTCTGAATTTACTTAGACTCATTGAATTAATTGTACGTCTAAGTTGAATTTGTAATCAGTCAATAAATAAATATTTTTTTGAAACCGTTAATGTAACGTCAGAGTTTGTTGGAATGATTTTATAGTAAATGTGAAAAGTATTTGTGTGCAGTATATTCCAGGGATGGGCAAAGTCAGGCCCGGGGGCCAAATCCGGCCCTCCAGCATAGAACTTCTGGCCCTCAACATGAATTTGATGAATATTATTAAGCAAATAATCACATACCTGCTAAAGTCGGGGGAAGATGTTTTTGCTTTGGTGGTTAGTGTGTAAAAACAGTACGTATGAAGGTTAATTTGTGTTTTTATTATCAAGGTGTTTTTTATACACTGAATTTATGTATCTGAATTTTTTGCATCCGTATTTCACCACCATATTGAAAAAAATTCAGCGTATTTTTTTTCGCTGCTGAAAAAAAAATTCAGTGAAAAAAAAAAATTCAGTGGAAAAAAAAAATTCAGTGAAAAAAAAAATTCAGTGTATTTTTTTTCGCTGCTGAAAAAAAAATTCAGTGTATTTTTTTTTTTCACTGAATTTTTTTTTTTCAGCAGCGAAAAAAAATACACTGAATTTTTTTTTTCACTGAATTTTTTTTTTCAGCAGCGAAAAAAAATACGCTGAATTTTTTTCAATATGGTGGTAAAATACGGATGCAAAAAATTCAGGTACATAAATTCAGTGTATAAAAAACACCTTGATAATAAAAACACAAATTAACCTTCATAGTACCTTATAAACACAAAATGTTACTCTTCATATACATTTTGCATTTAAAAAATCGACTTTTTTCATGAGAAAATATAGCAAAGATGTACAAAAGTATCCAGCAAAACATAAATGCAGTTCGCAGAAAAAGGCAAAAAGCGCAGCTGTACCGAGAGAGAGGGCGGGTGCTGCTTGTTTACACGTCAAAGCATTTTAGAGAATGCTTTGTGGGAAATGCCTCTCACAAGAAAATAAATAAATAAATTGATGAATAAATAAATAAATATAACAAACACATGAACGAATGAATAAATAAAAACATATAAAAGTGTGTGGAATGTGATGCTGTTCCTCCGTCCTCCGTCAGGGGCAGCCGTGGGCGCTCGTCGGGGCAGCCGTGGGCGCTCGTCAGGGCTGCGCCGCCGTAGAAGAAGAAGCGTTGTTGTTAGCCTTGTGATGCTAGTGTCTGAGCTAAAGCCTCGGAGCCACAGTCGGTAAAAATGTCGCTGAAAAGCCAGGCGCTGCGGGATCTGGTGGTGGAGAGACTCGCCGTGGCGGCAGACGAGATCTTTGCGCTTTTTGAACGAACTTTTGCGGAATACGAGGAGGAGTTTCTGCGATCCAGGTTACTCCAGCAGCCTCGTGCAGAGCTAACAGGTACCAGTGTCTGTGTTCATCATATACAACTGAGTGTTGGAATATATGCGGGTTTGACTTGTTTGTATTGTTTGTATAATCATTCATTTTGTTCTTTGATTCCCTGTGTCAAAGCCTCGCGTGGTTGAAAATGTATAACCTTTACTTCCGGTTTTTAATCTGGGGGCTATATCTGGCTAACATTAATACATGCCACTTTTTATGCATTTTCACACCCAGGAATCAGCATTTATTATCAATTTTAGTTCTATTTATTTTATTTATTGAGGAAGATCCACAATTTTCTTTCCTTAACCTCTTACGACCCGCCTAAACCGAATGTGTAGCACCTCATTTGAAAGCTCAGACCCACAAAACGGATCTTTTTCCTCGCGTTGTTGCTGTGTTGTGTCACCTTTTTTATGTTTTTCTTTTTGTCACATTTTTGTTGAATTTTTGTCACATTTTTGTTGAATTTTTGTCACATTTTTGTTGAATTTTTGTCACTTTTTTGTTGAATTTTTGTCACATTTTTGTTGAATTTTTGTAGATTTTTTGTCATATTTTTGTAGATTTTTTGTCATATTTTTGTTGAATTTTTGCCACTTTTTTGTCACATTTTTGCCACATTTTTGTCACATTTTTGCCACATTTTTGTTGAATTTTTGCCACATTTTTGTTGAATTTTTGTCACATTTTTGTTGAATTTTTGTCACATTTTTGTTGATTTTTTGTCATTTTTTTGTTGAATTTTAGTTGAATTTTTGTCATATTTTTGTTGAATTTTTGTCACATTTTTGTTGAATTTTTGTCACATTTTTGTTGAATTTTTGTCACTTTTTTGTTGAATTTTTGTCACATTTTTGTTGAATTTTTGTAGATTTTTTGTCATATTTTTGTAGATTTTTTGTCACATTTTTGTTGAATTTTTGTCATTTTTTTCTTGAATTTTTGTCACATTTTTGTTGAATTTTTGTCATTTTTTTCTTGAATTTTTGTCACATTTTTGTTGAATTTTCGTCATTTTTTTGTCACATTTTTGTCACTTTTTGGTTGAATTTTTGTCACATTTTTGTTGAATTTTTGCCACATTTTTGTTGAATTTTCACATTTTTGTTGAATTTTTGCCACATTTTTGTCACATTTTTGCCACATTTTTGTTGAATTTTTGCCACATTTTTGTCACATTTTTGTTGAATTTTTGTCACATTTTTGTCACATTTTTGTTGAATTTTTGTCACATTTTTGTCACATTTTTGTTGAATTTTTGTCACATTTTTGTTGAATTTTTGTCACATTTTTGTTGAATTTTTGTCACATTTTTGTTGAATTTTTGTCACTTTTTGTTGAATTTTTGTCACATTTTTGTTGAATTTTTGTCACATTTTTGTGGCTTTTTTGGTGCTTCTTTCCCCAAGAAGCTTTTTGATTCGGGTAAAGCCAAACTGGAGAAAATGGGATCCGTTCAGGTGGGAGTGAAGAGGTTAAATTACACACGACAGGTCTTAATGCTTTTGAAAATATGACTCATGTAGCTGCAAGTGCATCAGTTGTTCGGCAGAAAGGTTATTTTTATCTGATTGTTTAATCTGCTGACAGGAAGTGACATAGATAAAAGGTAAAGTCCTGCAGCAGTTTGACTCACTTCCCATTTACTTAACATGGTCGGCACGGCAACAGTTTATAATTGTTTGCCTTCATCGATGTCACTTCCTGTGGGTGTCCAATAAGGAAGTGAAACTATAAACATCACATTTAAGATGACTGGATGTGTACAATGTTATCTGGCTGAGAATATCCACACGTTTGCTTTATAAGTGTCAGTAAGAGACTGATCAAACAGGAGAATCTATTGGAGAATTATGTTGGAAAATCCCTAAAGCTGCTCTAAGAGATCCCGTTTTAAATGTCTTATCATTTCATCCGGTGCTTTTGCTTCGTTGGAATCCCATGACCGTAATGTTTGTCTCTGTGTCCTCACTTACAGTTATCCAGCCTCTTTCAGTGCCTCCAGACGTCCACCCGAGTCCTGAACCCATCGTAGAGGAGCAAAAACCTTTGGTCAAAAAAGAGCTAGACCCACCTGTGGAGCTCACGGTGTCCGATCTCCCCGTGAAGTCTGAAGAAAATACCGATAAATCCACTTTCCTTCAACGAGAGCAAGTGGAGGAGCGCAGAGAGGAGCCTGTCGGAGAGCTGTGTTCAGGAGAAGAGCCCGGCTGCAGCTCGGATTTACATTCCGACAATAATGAGCGACATTACAGCAGCTCAGAAACGGACGATTCGGACGACTGGGAGCCCGCGACGAAGAGAAAGTCCAAAAGTAGCGAACACGACCCTGATCTGGTTCTTATAGAGGACTCGAACACAGGTATAGACGATGAAAACACGCTTCTGTCTTTCGCCGGCTTTTCTGGCAACACTAACACAATGATTGACCTGCAAAACCAGGGGCTTTTCAATCTCCCAATTTCTCCCACGGAAGCCGACGATAGAGCGTTCAGGGGCTCGGCTTGCGGTAGAGGTTTTGATCAGGAAGCTCAGCTGAGGAGTCACATGCAAACGCACGACGAGATGCCCGTCAGGTGTTTGATTTGCAGCAAAGAGTTCAGTCAGAGGGCTCACCTGAAACGCCACATGCAGACGCACTCGGAGGAGAAGTCCTTCAGCTGTCCGGAGTGCGGCCTGAGGCTCAAGCAGCAGCACAACATGCACCGCCACATTTCGGCCGTTCACAGGCGGGAGAAGCCCCACAACTGTTTGATCTGTCAGAAAGCGTTCGCCCAGAAAAGCGACTTCATCATCCACATGAGGACGCACACGGGGGAGAAGCCGTTTGTCTGTGCGTTCTGCGCCAAAGGCTTTCGCGTCAGGGCCTCGCTCAACAAACACATTCAGAAAACTCACGCAAGCCAGTGAGAAGATGAAGTCAGTGCTTTCACCGTGAGAAGTTGTGAGATATTTGCTGCTTTTATGGACAATTCTTCCACTTTTTAATGTTCGTGAACAGGGGACTCCAACCATAAGCGACTTTTACAAAATAAAAATGTCAGTGAGCTACTTGAGTGATTATATACTTACTTAACCCCTAAACTGCAAAGTCATCTTCCAGTTCTGACATGTGGAAAACCAGCCACAACTCTATACATGCCTTTAAGTCATGTGACTTACGAAGTAGAATTATGCAGCACTACAGCATGTAACATGTCTGAGTAGAGATATATCCTCAGGATATAAATGAAAAACTGATTGGCAGTGGCATTTTGATGTTCTCATAATCATTGCTCAAGAAGAAAACAGTTAAAACACGGCCCCAGAGACGCATGTTTATGCTGCTCAAGACGTTAGCATGCTACTGGTTAGCATGTAGCTTCAACAGCTCAACTCTGACCTTTCCAAGAGAAAGCCCTGAACTAGGGCTGAAACAACTAATCGATTAATCGACAACTAATCGATTACTGAAATAGTTGTCAACTATTTCAGTAATCGATTAATCGTTTTCTAGTAAACACAGACTAAAGTAGAGCAAAAAAGTGAAATTATGTGTTTTGGATGAAAACCTACTTTGTTTTTAAAGTGAGGGTCTGCAGTGTTTTGTACATTGTAAATTTCATAAATATCTGTCTTTGTCTCGTCCAATCAGAAGCAGAATTAGCACAAAGAGCCTCCTGCGAACGTTTACTTTAAGTTTACTCCATCAACATGTCCTGAAGCGGCGCTACTTTAGCTCTATGTGATAAAAAAATTGAAAAAGTACAATTTCCATGCACCTTTCACAGCCAAGCGATTAATCGATTAATCGTAAAAATAATCGGTAGATTAATCGATTACCAAAATAATTGTCAGTTGCAGCCCTGCCCTGAACCAAACTACAATCAACTATCCTTAGATACAACATGTGGCCGAGGTCAGAGCTGAGCTTTGTTCTTGTGTTGAAGCCATTGACAGTTGAGTGATGACAGTCGCTAACCGGTAGCATGCTAACGTCTTGAGCAGCTTAAACACTGACTCAGACAGAGACTCTATTGACATGACAAACTGTAAAAATCACAGAGAAAGGTTTTCTGTTTTCTCTTTGATGAGTTAATTCAGTCTTCAGAGTGAAGCAGATCTTTAGTAAATCCTGCTGTAGCTCCACAGACAGAGCTGCTGTGTGATGTCATTGGAAACACATGTATAAATGCTTGACATTGTTTATTCACTTACAAATGCTGCGTTGCTGCGGTCCAGAGTAGAGCGCCCCCTCACTCGCACCTGGACCTGCTCCTGGGCCGTTTGTATAAAGGAATAGTAACACAAACATGGGGGCCGACCTGTGGGGGCTGCCGGGCTGGAGCACCCAGGCAAAACTTTGGGCACCCTTGTGAATTTCCCCAAATTACAAAATGATTCAATATAGCCTAGCCCGTAAAGCTGCTACTCCATTTCCTGTGAACACACGAGCGTGGGGCGGTTCCAAACATTCATGTACATGTGGCTTGTTTAGCTCCATGGGCAGATCCCCAGGCTCAGAACCACTGGGTTGTAAGATCAATTCTGACCCCATCTCTTTTTCTATTTGACTGGGCGCCCACTGGGAAGAACATGTATCGGTGCGTAGTGGCAGGTGGTGCAAATAACTCGTAAGGGCTCAAAATTACACCAAGAATGGAACTTAGGCCGACTATGTACAGTGGGACATTGAGTCGCCTTGTGTACGAAATGATGTGAAATGTGGTCTGATCTTTATTAAAATCACAAGAATGATTAAACGGTGTCTGCTTAAACTAATACCACCCAAACATTTACATTTTATCATGTTTTTATTGGCCATAACATGTAAACCTTCACAGGACAGGCAGGAATAAGTGAGTGCACCGCCTGAATCTACAGTTTTGTAAAGAGGATGGTCCAAGATTCAAAGTTGTTGCTGCAGAAGAGGAGTCAGCCAGATGTTTAATACAGGGGTTCACTGACTTATTCCACACTGTTGTGAATGTCCAAGGTTTTTCTGCTAAATATCTTGATAAACTTGTGAATGCATTTTTCTATTGATGACCTCAGGTTGTCCAGGCCCTGAGGAAACAAAACTGCCCCTCACCTTGATGCTCCTGCTCCAGGCTTCACGGTGGGGGCAGGGTTCTGATGGCGGTGTTGCTCCATTTATCCTCCACACATGACGTCGTGTGTTCCTCCCAAACTATTCAACTTTGGGTCCGACAGTCCACGGTGTATTCTGCCAGTAGTGCTGTGGAGCATCCAAGAGCTCTTTCACAAAAGTTGAACAGTTTGGGAGGAACACACAAGGTCATGTGAGGAGAAAAATGGATCAGCACCAACATGAGAACCCGACTGAACCGATTCTGGCTCTCACCGCTTCAAAAACACAACTTTCCGTTTTTGTCACTTTTTGGTTGAGTTTTTGTCACATTTTTGTTGAATTTTTGTAATTTTTTGGTTGAGTTTTTGTTACATTTTTGTTACATTTTTGTCACATTTTTGTTGAATTTTTGTAATTTTTTGGTTGAGTTTTTGTCACTTTTTTGTTGAATTTTTGTAATTTTTTGGTTGAGTTTTTGTTACATTTTTGTTACATTTTTGTCACATTTTTGTCACATTTTTTTCACATTTTTGTTGAATTTTTGTTGAATTTTTGTCACATTTTTGTTGAATTTTTGTCACATTTTTGTTGCATTTTTGTCACTTTTTTGTTGAATTTTTGTTGAATTTTTGTTGAATTTTTGTTGAATTTTTGTTGCATTTTTGTTGCATTTTTGTCACATTTTTGTTGCATTTTTGTCACATTTTTGTTGCATTTTTGTCACTTTTTTGTTGAATTTTTATCACATTTTTGTTGCATTTTTGTCACATTTTTGAGGAGAAAAAATGGATCAGCACCAACATCAGAACCGATTCTGGCTCTCACCGCTTCAAAAACACAACTTTCACCAGATAAATCTAAATGAATATATGGGAATGCTGTATATCACAGTGTGAAGCTTAGAACTAGGGGGATTCAATAGCAGAGTTAGTGTTTATCCCTTAATACAGTGAAATACAGAACATTCATTAAAGTGGCTTGATATACAAACTGTTTGGCCAAGATGGTGGAGCTGAAATTTGACCCGTCAGGATTCTGCAGACGTCCTCAGCCTCTTACCCCCCGCCTAAACCAAATGCATTCTGTCCTCTTTTGGCTGTGTAGCACCTCATTTGAAAGCTAAGACCCACAAAAGTGACCTTTTTCCTCGCGTTGTTGCTGTGTTGTGTCACCTTTTGTATGTTTTTTTTTTTTTTTTTTTTTTTTTCCTTTTTTGTCACTTTTTGTTGAATTTTTGTCACATTTTTGTCACATTTTTGTTGCATTTTTGTCACATTTCTGTTGAATTTTTGTTGCATTTTTGTTGAATTTTTGTTGAATTTTTGTCACATTTTTGTTGAATTTTTGTTGCATTTTTGTTGAATTTTTGTCACATTTTTGTCACATTTTTGTTGCATTTTTGTTGCATTTTTGACACATTTTTGTCACTTTTTTGTAGAATTTTTGTCACATTTTTGTCACATTTTTGTCACATTTTTGTAGAATTTTTGTCACATTTTTGTTGAATTTTTGTTGAATTTTTGTTGAATTTTTGTCACATTTTTGTCACATTTTTGTCACATTTTTGTTGAATTTTTGTCACATTTTTGTCACATTTTTGTTGAATTTTTGTTGAATTTTTGTCACATTTTTGTTGAATTTTTGTAGAATTTTTGTCACATTTTTGTTGAATTTTTGTCACATTTTTGTTGAATTTTTGTCACATTTTTGTCACATTTTTGTCACATTTTTGTCACATTTTTGTCACATTTTTGTTACATTTTTGTCACTTTTTTGTCACATCTTTGAGAAGAAAAAATGGATCAGCACCAACATCAAAACCCGACTGAACCCATTCTGGCTCTTACCGCTTCAGAAACACAACTTTCACCAGATAAATCTAAGTGAATATGGGAATGCTGTATATCCCAGTGTGAAGCTTAGAACTGCAGAGTTAGTGTTTATCCCCTTATTATTGATCGCTGTGCAAAACGCTGCAGCTAGCAACAGTATCTAGAGCTAGCGGCAACATGCTAACACTAACGTCAACTAATCAAAACCGAGAGATGAAATAAAATCCAAGTGTGAAGTGGCCAAGTGTTTGTTGTGTTTTATGAAATAATATTGAAGAATAACTGATGTAACATTAGTTATGCACAAGTTGTTTTGATCAGATCAATTTGTACGAGTTATGCGTATTAAAAATAATCCAATATTGTATTTTTGCTGGTATTGGCTCAGATATCCGATGTGCAACAGTAGACTTTAACCTCTTAACCTCCACCCTAACCGAGCACATTTTCTCCAGTTCAGCTTTACCCAAATCTGAACGTTTCTAACAGCCTATAGGCCAGCTCCCCATATGAAAGCTGTAAAATATGATCTAAGTGGACCTTTTTCCTTGCGTTATTGCTGTGTTGTTGACACTTTTTTGTTGCGTTTTCATTCTCGTTTTTGTCTCTTATTTTGTTGCTTTTCTTTTGTGGGCATTTTTTGTCACATTTTTGTCATTTTTTCGTCATTTTTTTAATCAATTTTTTGTTATTTTTTGTCACATTTTTGTTATTTTTTGTCACATTTTTTTGTCATTTTTTTTAATCAATTTTTGGTCATTTTTTGTCACATTTTTGTCATTTTTTCGTAATTTTTTTAATCAATTTTTTTTTTTTTTTTGTCACATTTTAGTTATATTTTGTCACATTTTTTTGTCATTTTTTAATCATTTTTTTGTTATTTTTTGTCACATTTTTGTTATTTTTTGTCACATTTTTTTGTCATTTTTTTGATCAATTTTTTGTCATTTTTTGTCACATTTTTGTCATTTTTTCGTCATTTTTTTGATCAATTTTTTGTTATTTTTTGTCACATTTTTGTTATTTTTTTAATCAATTTTTTGTTATTTTTTGTCACAATTTGTCACTTTTTCATCATCTTATTGTCGGTTCATTTTCATCTAGGTTTTGTCACTATTTTTCCGAGAAGTTCTTATTAGAGTAACACCAAACGTGAGTAAATCTGCTCGGTTCAGGCGGGGGTTAAGAGGTTAAGCCTCACGTTTGGCTCTTATAACCTTCAGTGTGGCTTCAAATGTTTGTAAATGGAATCCCATGACCGTAATGTTTGTCTCTGTGTCCTCACTTACAGTTATCCAGCCTCTTTCAGTGCCTCCAGACGTCCACCCGAGTCCCGAACCCATCGTAGAGGAGCAAAAACCTCTGGTCAAAAAAGAGCTAGACCCACCTGTGGAGCTCACGGTGTCTGATCTCCCCGTGAAGTCTGAAGAAAACACCGATAAATCCACTTTCCTTCAACGAGAGCAAGTGGAGGAGCACAGAGAGGAGCCTGTTGGAGAGCTGTGTTCGGGAGAAGAGCCCGGCTGCAGCTCGGATTTACATTCGGACAATAATGAGCGACATTACAGCAGCTCAGAAACGGACGATTCGGACGACTGGGAGCCCGCGACGAAGAGAAAGTCCAAAAGTAGCGAACACGACCCTGATCTGGTTCTTATAGAGGACTCGAACACAGGTATAGACGATGAAAACACGCTTCTGTCTTTCGCCAGCTTTTCTGGCAACACTAACACAATGATTGACCTGCAAAACCAGGGGCTTTTCAATCTCCCAATTTCTCCCACGGAAGCAGACGATAGAGCGTTCAGGGGCTCGGCTTGCGGTAGAGGTTTTGATCAGGAAGCTCAGCTGAGGAAGCCCGTCAGGTGTTCGATCTGCAGCAAAGAGTTCAGTCAGAGGGCTCACCTGAAGCGCCACATGCAGACGCACTCGGAGGAGAAGTCCTTCAGCTGTCCGGAGTGCGGCCTGAGGCTCAAGCAGCAGCACAACATGCACCGCCACATTTCGGCCGTTCACAGGCGGGAGAAGCCCCACAACTGTTTGATCTGTCAGAAAGCGTTCGCCCAGAAAAGCGACTTCATCATCCACATGAGGACGCACACGGGGGAGAAGCCGTTTGTCTGTGCGTTCTGCGCCAAAGGCTTTCGCGTCAGGGCCTCGCTCAAGCAGCACATAATGAAAACTCACGCAAGCCAGTGAGAAGATGAAGATGTCAGTGCTTTCACCGTGAGAAGTTGTGAGATATTTGCTGCTTTTATGGACAATTCTTCCACTTTTTAATGTTCGTGAACAGGGGACTCCAACCAGAAGCGACTTTTACAAAATAAAAATGTCAGTGAGCTACTTGAGTGATTATATACTTACTTAACCCCTAAACTGCAAAGTGATCTTCAGTTCCTTCTGACATGTGGAAAACCAGCCACAACTCTATACATGCCTTTAAGTCATGTGACTTACGAAGTAGAATTATGCAGCACTACAACATGTAACATGTCTGAGTAGAGATATATCCTCAGGATATAAATGAAAATCACCTGATTGACAGTGGCATTTTTATGTACTCGTAATCATTGCTCAACAAGAAAACAGTTAAAACACGGCCCCAGAGACGCACGTTTATGTGAAGAAACCAGTATATCAGTGTTTATGCTGCTCAAGACGTTAGCATGCTACTAGTTAGCATGTAGCTTCAACAGCTCAGCTCTGACTATTACTAACTATTACCAAAATAGTTGTCAACTATTTCAGTAATCGATTAATCGTTTTCTAGTAAACACAGACTAAAATAGAGCAAAAAAGACATGACAATTATGTATTTTGGATGAAAACCTACTTTGTTTTTAAAGTTCGGGTCTGCAGTGTTTTGTACATTGTAAATTTCTTATCTGTCTTTGTCTCGTCCAATCAGAAAGCAGAATTAGCACAAAGAGCCTCCTACAAACGTTTACTTTAAGTTTACTCCATCAACATGTCCTTAAGCGGCGCCACTTTAGCTTTATGCGATAAAAAAAATTGAAAAAATACAATTTCCATGCACCTTTCACAGCCAAGCGATTAATCAATTAATCGTAAAAATAATCGGTAGATTAATCGATTACCAAAATAATTGTTAGTTGCAGCCCTGCCCTGAACCAAACTACACTCAACTATCCTTAGATACAACATGTGACCGAGGTCAGAGCTGAGCTCTGCTCTCGTGTTGAAGCCATTGACAGTTGCTAACCGGTAGCATGCTAACGTCTTGAGCAGCTTAAACACTAACAGAGACTCTGTTGACATGACAAACTGTAAAAATCACAGAGAAAGGTTTTCTGTTTCCTCTTTGATGCGTTCATTCAGTCTTCAGAGTGAAGCAGATCTTTAGTAAATCCTGCTGTAGCTCCACAGACAGAGCTGCTGCGTGAGGTCATTGGAAACGCATGTATAAATGCTTGACATTGTTTATTCACTTACAAATGCTGCGTTGCTACGGTCCGAAGTAGAGCGTCCCCACACTCGCACCTGAACCTGCTCCTGGCCGTTTGTATAAAGGAATAGTAAACACAAACATGGGGGCCGACCCCGTGGGTGCTGCCGGGCTGGAGCGCCCAGGCAAAACTTTGGGCACCCATGCGAATTTCCCCAAATTACAAAATGATTCAATATAGCCTAACCCGTAAAGCTGCTACTCCATTTCCTGTGAACACACGAGCTCAGGGCGGTTCCAAACATTCATGTACCTGCGGACATGAAAATTGCTCTGCTCGTTTAGCTCCATGGGCAGATCAGGCTCAGAACCACTGGGAAGTAAGATCAAATCTGACCCCATCTCTTTTTCTATTTGACTGGACACCCACTGGGAAGAACATAAATCGGTGCGTAGTGGCAGGTGGTGCAAATAACTCGTAAATTAATCACAAAAGGGCTCAATATTACACCAAGAATGGAGCTTAGGCCGACTATGTACAGTGGGACAGTGAGTTGCCTTGTGTACGAAATGATGTGAAATGTGGTCTGATCTTTATTAAAATCACAAGAATGATTAAACGGTGTCTGCTTAAACTAATACCACCCAAACATTTACATTATATCATATTTTTATTGGCCATAACATGTAAACATTCACAGGACAGGCAGGAATAAGTGAGTGCAGCGCCTGAATCTACAGTTTTGTAAAGAGGATGGTCCCAGATTCAAAGTTGTTGCTGCAGGAGAGGAGTCAGCCAGATGTTTAATACAGGGGTTCACTGACTTATTCCACACTGTTGTGAATGTCCAAGGTTTTTCTGCTGAATATCTTGATAAACTTGTGAATGCAGCTTTCTATTGATGACATCAGGTTGTCCAGGCCCTGAGGAAACAAAACTGCCCCACACCCTGATGCTCCGGCTCCAGGCTTCACGGGGGGGAGGGGGTTCTGATGGCGGTGTTGTTCCATTTATCCTCCACACATGACGTCGTGTGTTCCTCCCAAACTATTCAACTTTGGGTCCAGCAGTGCCAGTAGTGCTGTGGAGCATCCAAGAGCTCTTTCACAAAAGTTGAACAGTTTGGGAGGAACACACAACCAAATGCATTCTGGTTGTGTTGCATTTTTGTTTAATTTTTGTAATTTTTTGGTTGAGTTTTTGTCACTTTTTGTTGCATTTTTGTTGAATTTTGTTACATTTTTGTTGAATTTTTGTCACTTTTTGGTTGAGCTTTTTGTCACTTTTTGTTGAATTTTTGTTGCATTTTTGTCGTATTTTTGTTGAATTTTTGGTTGAATTTTTGATGATTTTTTGTCACTTTTTGGTTGAATTTTTGTCACATTTTTGTTGCATTTTTGTCACATTTTTGATGATTTTTTTTTCAATTTTTGTTGAATTTTTGTCACTTTTTGTTGAATTTTTGTCACTTTTTTTGTTGCATTTTTGTCACATTTTTGTTGAATTTTTGTCACATTTTTGTCACATTTTTGTCACATTTTTGTTGAATTTTTGTTGAATTTTTGTTGAATTTTTGTTGAATTTTTGTTGAATTTTTGTTGAATTTTTGTTGAATTTTTGTTGAATTTTTGTTGAATTTTTGTCACATTTTTGTTGAATTTTTGTTGATTTTTTGTTGAATTTTTGTCACATTTTTGTTGAATTTTTGTTGAATTTTTGTTGAATTTTTGTTGAATTTTTGTTGAATTTTTGTTGATTTTTTGTCACATTTTTGTGGAATTTTTGTCACATTTTTGTTGAATTTTTGTCACATTTTTGTTGAATTTTTGTTGAATTTTTGTTGAATTTTTGTTGAATTTTTGTTGAATTTTTGTTGAATTTTTGTCACTTTTTGTTGAATTTTTGTCACATTTTTGTCATTTTTGTTGAATTTTTGTTGAATTTTCGTCACATTTTTGTTGAATTTTTGTTGAATTTTTGTTGAATTTTTGTTGAATTTTTGTTGATTTTTTGTTGAATTTTTGTCACATTTTTGTTGAATTTTTGTCACATTTTTGTCACATTTTTGTCACATTTTTGTTGAATTTTTGTCACTTTTTTGTCACTTTTTTGTCACATTTTTGTTGAATTTTTGTTGAATTTTTGTTGAATTTTTGTTGAATTTTTGTTGAGTTTTTGTCACTTTTTGTTGAATTTTTGTCACATTTTTGTTGAATTTTTGTTGAATTTTTGTCACTTTTTGTTGAATTTTTGTCACATTTTTGTTGAATTTTTGTCACATTTTTGTCACATTTTTGTCACATTTTTGTTGAATTTTTGTTGAATTTTTGTTGAATTTTTGTTGAATTTTTGTTGAATTTTTGTTGAATTTTTGTCACTTTTTTGTCACTTTTTTGTCACATTTTTGTTGAATTTTTGTTGAATTTTTGTTGAATTTTTGTTGAATTTTTGTTGAGTTTTTGTCACTTTTTGTTGAATTTTTGTCACATTTTTGTTGAATTTTTGTTGAATTTTTGTCACTTTTTGTTGAATTTTTGTCACATTTTTGTTGAATTTTTGTCACATTTTTGTCACATTTTTGTTGAATTTTTGTTGAATTTTTGTTGAATTTTTGTTGAATTTTTGTTGAATTTTTGTTGAATTTTTGTTGAATTTTTGTTGATTTTTTGTCACATTTTTGTTGAATTTTTGTCACATTTTTGTCACATTTTTGTTGAATTTTTGTCACATTTTTGTTGAATTTTTGTTGAATTTTTGTTGAATTTTTGTTGAATTTTTGTCACTTTTTGTTGAATTTTTGTCACATTTTTGTCACATTTTTGTTGAATTTTTGTTGAATTTTTGTCACATTTTTGTTGAATTTTTGTTGAATTTTTGTCACATTTTTGTTGAATTTTTGTTGAATTTTTGTTGAATTTTTGTTGAATTTTTGTTGAATTTTTGTTGAATTTTTGTTGAATTTTTGTTGAATTTTTGTTGAATTTTTGTTGAATTTTTGTCACATTTTTGTCACATTTTTGTCTCATTTTTGTCACATTTTTGTCACATTTTTGTCTCATTTTTGTCACATTTTTGTCACATTTTTGTTGAATTTTTGTCACTTTTTTGTCACATTTTTGTTGAATTTTTGTTGAATTTTTGTCACATTTTTGTTGAATTTTTGTTGAGTTTTTGTCACATTTTTGTTGAATTTTTGTCACATTTTTGTTGAATTTTTGTCACATTTTTGTCACATTTTTGTCACATTTTTGTTGAAAAAAGTCCGACGCAGGGGCGTCGGACTGGGGGGGTAAAGGGTGCTGTGTACCCAGGGCCCAGGGCACGGTGGGGGCCCTGAAAAGTGCTGCAAAAAGCGTTCTGTGTTGCACTTTCTAAGTTGATCCTATAAGAATTGAACACAACCCGGCTGAAATACAATGGTTGCTACACAGAATACACAAACAATAATGATGGATGAATTTAAAAATGTGCCAAATGGTTCAGCGGCTTCAAACATGGTGTGAGACTAAATGAGCTTTTTTGTTCATGAGACACATATAGTATAATATTTCTTTTTAATGCCTACTTTAAAGTCACACATTTGTTATTCTCAGCACAAATATCCCATGTCCCTGGTGCAGTCGTCCTGTTTAGTGTGGTGCTAATAATCATTATGCAGAATATTCCACCAATTTAAATATCTACATCACTACCGGGATTGAAGGTTATTCAATTTCTGTAACTGAAGCCGATCCAGATGAAATTTCAAGTCAAACATCGAGTCACAACAAACAAAAACAAAACAGTGAACTAAGTATCCAGGACTCATCTAGATTTTTAGGTCGCTGTATATAATAAATGACTGCACTGTCAAACCACTGTTATGTGGTTAAAGAACAAGAAACATGAGGGGGGTCCAAAAAGATAGTTTGTACCGAGGGCCCAGAATTTGGTGCTACGCCCCTGGTTTAGCGTTTTAAAAATAATCCGATATTGTATTTTTGCTGGTATTGGCTCCGATATCCGATGTGCAACAATAGATTTTAACCTCCACCCTAACCGAGCACATTTTCTCCACTTCAGCTTTACCCAAATCTGAACGTTTCTAACAGCCTATAGGCCAGTTCCTCATATGAAAGCTAAGACCTGTAAAATATGATCTACGTGGACCTTTTTCCTTGCGTTATTGCTGTGTTGTTGACACTTTTTTGTTGCGTTTTCATTCTCATTTTTGTCTCTTATTTTGTTGCTTTTTTGTTGCCCTTTTCGGTGTGTTTTCATCCTCACTTTTGTGTCTTTTTTTCCTGCATTTTCATCCTTGTTTTTGTTGCTTTTGTGTCGCATTAATCACATGTTTGTCACTTTTTCATCATCTTATTGTCGGTTCATTTTCATCTAGGTTTTGTCACTATTTTTCCGAGAAGTTCTTATTAGAGTCATACCAAACGTGAGTAAATCTGCTCGGTTCAGGTGGGGGTTAAGAGGTTAAGCCTCACGTTTGGCCCTTGTAGCCTTCAGTGTGACTTCAAATGTTTTGTAAATGGAATCCCATGACCGTAATGTTTGTCTCTGTGTCCTCACTTACAGTTATCCAGCCTCTTTCAGTGCCTCCAGACGTCCACCCGAGTCCCGAACCCATCGTAGAGGAGCAAAAACCTCTGGTCAAAAAAGAGCTAGACCCACCTGTGGAGCTCACCGTGTCCGATCTCCCCGTGAAGTCTGAAGAAAATGCCGATAAATCCACTTTCCTTCAACGAGAGCAAGTGGAGGAGCACAGAGAGGAGCCTGTCGGAGAGCTGTGTTCAGGAGAAGAGCCCGGCTGCAGCTCGGATTTACATTCGGACAACAATGAGCGACATTACAGCAGCTCAGAAACGGACGATTCGGACGACTGGGAGCCCGCGACGAAGAGAAAGTCCAAAAGTAGCGAACACGACCCTGATCTGGTTCTCATAGAGGACTCGAACACAGGTATAGACGATGAAAACACGCTTCTGTCTTTCGCCGGCTTTTCTGGCAACACTAACACAATGATTGACCTGCAAAACCAGGGGCTTTTCAGTCTCCCAATTTCTCCCACGGAAGCCGACGATAGAGCGTTCAGGGGCTCGGCTTGCGGTAGAGGTTTTGATCAGGAAGCTCACCCGAGGAAGCCCGTCAGGTGTTTGATCTGCAGCAAAGAGTTCAGTCAGAGGGCTCACCTGAAGCGCCACATGCAGACGCACTCGGAGGAGAAGTCCTTCAGCTGTCCGGAGTGCGGCCTGAGGCTCAAGCAGCAGCACAACATGCACCGCCACATTTCGGCCGTTCACAGGCGGGAGAAGCCCCACAACTGTTTGATCTGTCAGAAAGCGTTCGCCCAGAAAAGCGACTTCATCATCCACATGAGGACGCACACGGGGGAGAAGCCGTTTGTCTGTGCGTTCTGCGCCAAAGGCTTTCGCGTCAGGGCCTCGCTCAACAAACACATTCAGAAAACTCACGCAAGCCAGTGAGAAGATGAAGAAGTCAGTGCTTTCACCGTGAGAAGTTGTGAGATATTTGCTGCTTTTATGGACAATTCTTCCACTTTTTAATGTTCGTGAACAGGGGACTCCAACCATAAGCGACTTTTACAAAATAAAAATGTCAGTGAGCTACTTGAGTGATTATATACTTACTTAACCCCTAAACTGCAAAGTCATCTTCCAGTTCTGACATGTGGAAAACCAGCCACAACTCTATACATGCCTTTAAGTCATGTGACTTACGAAGTAGAATTATGCAGCACTACAACATGTAGCATGTCTGAGTAGAGATATATACTCAGGATATAAATGAAAAACTGATTGGCAGTGGCAGTTTTATGTTCTCGTAATCATTGCTCAAGAAGAAAACAGTTAAAACACGGCCCCAGAGACGCATGTTTATGCTGCTCAAGACGTTAGCATGCTACTGGTTAGCATGTAGCTTCAACTGCTCAGCTCTGACCTTTCCAAGAGAAAGCCCTGAACTAGCGTTAAAAAAGAAAAACACGCACATCCAATCTGAATAGTGTGCAGGACCAAAGTAGACTATAGAGCTGAAAAAGAAAAAAAGTCCGCACAACTAGGTAGCTCCCAGAAAAAAGTATTTAATAATGACTTACACCGTGTATATACACGGTGTAAGTCATTATTAAATACTTTTTCTACTCGATTACTAAAATAGTTTTCAAATATTCCAGTAATCGAATAAATCGTTTTCTAGTAAACACAGACTAAAATAGAGCAAAAGAGACATGACAATTATGTATTTTGGATGAAAACCTACTTTGTTTTTAAAGTGAGGGTCTGCAGTGTTTTGCACATTGTAAATTTCATAAATATCTGTCTTTGTCTCGTCCAATCAGAAGCAGAATTAGCACAAAGAGTCTCCTACAAACGTTTACTTTAAATTTACTCCGTCAACATGTCCTTAAGCGGCGCCACTTTAGCTTATGTGATACAAAAATATCATTTCCATGCACCTTTCACAGCCAAGCGATTAATCGATTAATCGTAAAAATAATCGGTCGATTAATCGATTACCAAAATAATTGTTAGTTGCAGCCCTGCCCTGAACCAAACTACAATCAACTATCCTTAGATACAACATGTGACCGAGGTCAGAGCTGAGCTGTGCTCTCGTGTTGAAGCCATTGACAGTTGCTAACCGGTAGCATGCTAACGTCTTGAGCAGCTTAAACACTAACAGAGACTCTGTTGACATGACAAACTGTAAAAATCACAGAGAAAGGTTTTCTGTTTCCTCTTTGATGCGTTCATTCAGTCTTCAGAGTGAAGCAGATCTTTAGTAAATCCTGCTGTAGCTCCACAGACAGAGCTGCTGCGTGATGTCATTGGAAACGCATGTATAAATGCTTGACATTGTTTATTCACTTACAAATGCTGCGTTGCTGCGGTCCAAAGTAGAGCGCCCCCACACTCGCACCTGGACCTGCTCCTGGGCCGTTTGTATAAAGGAATAGTAAACACAAACATGGGGGCCGACCCTGTGGGGGCTGCCGGGCCGGTGCACCCAGGCAAAACTTTGGGCACCCATGTGAATTTCCCCAAATTACAAAATGATTCAATATAGCCTAACCCGTAAAGCTGCTACTCCATTTCCTGTGAACACACGAGCTCAGGGCGGTTCCAAACATTCATGTACATTCGGCTTGTTCAGCTCCATGGGCAGATCAGGCTCAGAACCACTGGGTTGTAAGATCAATTCTGACCCCATCTCTTTTTCTATTTGACTGGGCACCCACTGGGAAGAACATGTATCGGTGCGTAGTGGCAGGTGGTGCAAATAACTCGTAAGGGCTCAAAATTACACCAAGAATGGAACTTAGGCAGACTATGTACAGTGGGACATTGAGTTGCCTTGTGTACGAAATGATGTGAAATGTGGTCTGATCTTTATTAAAATCACAAGAATGATTAAACGGTGTCTGCTTAAACTAATACCACCCAAACATTTACGTTTTATCATATTTTTATTGGCCATGACACGTAAACATTCACAGGACAGGCAGGAATAAGTGAGTGCACCGCCTGAATCTACAGTTTTGTAAAGAGGAATGGTCCCAGATTCAAAGTTGTTGCTGCAGAAGAGGAGTCAGCCAGATGTTTATTACAGGGGTTCACTTACTTATTCCACGCTGTTGTGAATGTCTCAAGGTTTTTCTGCTGAATATCTTGATAAACTTGTGAATGCATTTTTCTATTGATGACATCAGGTTGTCCAGGCCCTGAGGAAACAAAACTGCCCCGCACCCTGATGCTCCTGGTCCAGGCTTCACGGTGGGGACAGGGTTCTGATGGCAGTGTTGTTCCATTTATCCTCCACACATGACGTCGTGTGTTCCTACCAAACTATTCAACTCTGGGTCCAACAGTCCACGGTATATTCTGCCAGTAGTGCTGTGGAGCATCCAAGAGCTCTTTCACAAAAGTTGAACAGTTTGGGAGGAACACACAAGGTCATGTGAGGAGAAAAATGGATCAGCACCAACATGAGAACCCGACTGAACCGATTCTGGCTCTCACCGCTTCAAAAACACAACTTTCCGTTTTTGTCACTTTTTGGTTGAGTTTTTGTCACATTTTTGTTGAATTTTTGTAATTTTTTGGTTGAGTTTTTGTTACATTTTTGTTACATTTTTGTCACATTTTTGTTGAATTTTTGTAATTTTTTGGTTGAGTTTTTGTCACTTTTTTGTTGAATTTTTGTAATTTTTTGGTTGAGTTTTTGTTACATTTTTGTTACATTTTTGTCACATTTTTGTCACATTTTTTTCACATTTTTGTTGAATTTTTGTTGAATTTTTGTCACATTTTTGTTGAATTTTTGTCACATTTTTGTTGAATTTTTGTCACATTTTTGTTGAATTTTTGTCACATTTTTGTCACATTTTTGTTGAATTTTTGTCACATTTTTGTTGAATTTTTGTCACATTTTTGTTGAATTTTTGTCACATTTTTGTTGCATTTTTGTCACATTTTTGTCACATTTTTGTTGAATTTTTGTCACATTTTTGTTGCATTTTTGTTGCATTTTTGTCACATTTTTGTTGAATTTTTGTCACATCTTTGTTGAATTTTTGTCACATTTTTGTCACATTTTTGTTGATTTTTTTTTCAATTTTTGGTTGAATTTTTGTTGAATTTTTGTCACATTTTTGTTGAATTTTTGTCACTTTTTTGTTGCATTTTTGTCACATTTTTGTTGAATTTTTGTCACTTTTTGTCACATTTTTGTCACATCTTTGAGAAGAAAAAATGGATCAGCACCAACATCAAAACCCGACTGAACCGATTCTGGCTCTCACCGCTTCAAAAACACAACTTTCACCAGATAAATCTAAATGAATATGGGAATGCTGTATATCACAGTGTGAAGCTTAGAACTGCAGAGTTAGTGTTTATCCCCTTAGTATTGATCGCTGTGCAAAATGCTGCAGCTAGCAACAGTATCTAGAGCTAGCGGCAACATGCTAACGCTAGCGTCAACTAATCAAAACCGAGAGATGAAATAAAATCCAAGTGTGAAGTGGCCAAGGGTTTGTTGTGTTTTATGAAATTCTATTGAAGAATAACTGATGTAACATTAGTTATGCACAAGTTGTTTTGATCAGATAAATTTGTCTGAGTTATGCGTATTAAAAATAATCCAATATTGTATTTTTGCTGGTATTGGCTCAGATATCCGATGTGCAACAGTAGACTTTAACCTCTTAACCTCCACCCTAACCGAGCACATTTTCTCCAGTTCAGCTTTACCCAAATCTGAACGTTTCTAACAGCCTATAGGCCAGTTCCTCAAAGCTAAGACCTGTAAAATATGATCTAAGTGGACCTTTTTCCTTGCGTTATTGCTGTGTTGTTGACACTTTTTTGTTGCGTTTTCATTCTCGTTTTTGTCTCTTATTTTGTTGCTTTTCTTTTGTGGCCTTTTTGGGCATTTTTTGTCACATTTTTGTCATTTTTTCGTCATTTTTTTAATCAATTTGTTATTTTTTGTCACATTTTTTTGTCACATTTTTTTGTCACATTTTTGTCATTTTTTCACATTTTTATCACATTTTTGTCATTTTTTCGTAATTTTTTTAATCAATTTTTTGTTATTTTTTGTCACATTTTTGTTATTTTTTGTCACATTTTTTTGTCATTTTTTTAATCATTTTTTTGGCATTTTTTGTCACATTTTTGTTATTTTTTGTCACATTTGTTCGTCATTTTTAATCAATTTTTTGTTATTTTTTGTCACAATTTGTCACTTTTTCATCATCTTATTGTCGGTTCATTTTCATCTAGGTTTTGTCACTATTTTTCCGAGAAGTTCTTATTAGATTAACACCAAACGTGAGTAAATCTGCTCGGTTCAGGCGGGGGTTAAGAGGTTAAGCCTCACGTTTGGCTCTTATAACCTTCAGTGTGACTTCAAATGTTTTTTAAATGGAATCCCATGACCGTAATGTTTGTCTCTGTGTCCTCACTTACAGTTATCCAGCCTCTTTCAGTGCCTCCAGACGTCCACCCGAGTCCCGAACCCATCGTAGAGGAGCAAAAACCTTTGGTCAAAAAAGAGATAGACCCACCTGTGGAGCTCACGGTGTCCGATCTCCCCGTGAAGTCTGAAGAAAATACCGATAAATCCACTTTCCTTCAACGAGAGCAAGTGGAGGAGCACAGAGAGGAGCCTGTTGGAGAGCTGTGTTCGGGAGAAGAGCCCGGCTGCAGCTCGGATTTACATTCGGACAACAATGAGCGACATTACAGCAGCTCAGAAACGGACGATTCGGACGACTGGGAGCCCG
Source organism: Gobius niger (assembly GCF_951799975.1). Classification (NCBI taxonomy): domain Eukaryota; kingdom Metazoa; phylum Chordata; class Actinopteri; order Gobiiformes; family Gobiidae; genus Gobius; species Gobius niger. The sequence continues at coordinate 43,582,843 of NC_136854.1, forward strand.
CGACAAAGAGAAAGTCCAAAAGTAGCGAACACGACCCTGATCTGGTTCTCATAGAGGACTCGAACACAGGTATAGACGATGAAAACACGCTTCTGTCTTTCGCCGGCTTTTCTGGCAACACTAACACAATGATTGACCTGCAAAACCAGGGGCTTTTCAATCTCCCAATTTCTCCCACGGAGGCAGACGATAGAGCGTTCAGGGGCTCGGCTTGCGGTAGAGGTTTTGATCAGGAAGCTCACCCGAGGAAGCCCGTCAGGTGTTTGATCTGCAGCAAAGAGTTCAGTCAGAGGGCTCTCCTGAAGCGCCACATGCAGACGCACTCGGAGGAGAAGTCCTTCAGCTGTCCGGAGTGCGGCCTGAGGCTCAAGCAGCAGCACAACATGCACCGCCACATTTCGGCCGTTCACAGGCGGGAGAAGCCCCACAGCTGTTTGATCTGTCAGAAAGCGTTCGCCCAGAAAAGCGACTTGATCATCCACATGAGGACGCACACGGGGGAGAAGCCGTTTGTCTGTGCGTTCTGCGCCAAAGGCTTTCGCGTCAAGGCCTCGCTCAAGCAGCACATAATGAAAACTCACGTAGGCGTGGAGAAACAGTGAAAAGGTCAAGGAATCGGTGCTGCTTTTATGGACAATTCTTCCACTTTTTTCTCCAAGCATAAGCTACAGCAGAGATCTAGTGTAATAAGCACGCTAGATTTGACTTTGTAGAGCAGCATCTTCTTACATTTCTGCAGATCTTGTTCCATGTGTTTATGACACACAGGGAAAAGACATCCATTAACCTCTTAACTCCCGCCTGAACCGAGAGGATCTTTTTCCTCACGTCATCTGATTATTTTTTTCCATCATTTTTTTATTGGGTGTTCAACTCATTGTTGTAATTGACGAATTGTCATTTTTTTTATCACATTTTTGTTTTTTTTTGTCACATTTTTAGTCATTTTTTTAAATCCAATTTTTGTCATTTTTTGTCACATTTTTGTCATTTTTTAAATCATTTTTTGGGCATTTTTTGTCACATTTTTGTCACATTTTTATCACATTTTTGTTTTTTTTGTCACATTTTTTAGTCATTTTTTTAAATCAATTTTTTGTCACATTTTTGTCATTTTTTTGTTATTTTTTCGTCATTTTTTTATTGTGTATTCAACTCATTTTTGTAACTTTTTTGTCATTTTTGTCACATTTTTGTCATTTTTTTAATCAATTTTTTTGTCACATTTTTGTAATTTTTTCACATTTTTATCACATTTTTGGTTTTTTTTGTCACATTTTTTAGTCATTTTTTTAAATCAATTTTTTTGTCATTTGTCATTTTTTTGTTATTTTTTCGTCATTTTTTTATTGGGTATTCAGCTCATTTTTGTAACTTTTTTTGTCATTTTTTTAATCAATTTTTTGGCATTTTTTGTTATTTTTTCGTCATTTTTTAAATCATTTTTGGGGCATTTTGTTTCACATTTTTGTTTTTTTTTGTCATTTTTCGTCATTTTTTTGTTATTTTTTCCGTCATTTTTTAAATCATTTTTTGGGCATTTTTTCTCACTTTTTTGTCACATTTCCATCATTGTTTTCGTCTCAGTTCTGTCGCTATTTTCTCACCTTTTTTCCAGAAGCTTTTGGATTGGGGTAAAGCCAAACTGGAGAAAATGTGCTCGGTTCAGGTGGGGGTTAAGGGGTTAAAGTGGCTTGATATACAAACTGTTTCGCCAAAATGGTGGAGCTCAAATTTGACCCATCAGGATTCTGCAGGACGTCCTTAGAAAAGAGAAGAGAAGCTACAGGTTGGAAACAGTTCTGGAATATTACTGATTCAAAGTCGGGCTCGGTTCTGTTGAACGATACGTCCGTGGCATCGGGAAAGAAACACGATTCTGGTACAGAAGGTTTTGTGATTATATTGGCGAGTTTAGCGCCATCCAGGGGTCAGTTACCACAGCTGTATCAGTTACCACAGCTGTATCAGTTACCACAGCTGTATCAGTTACCACAGGGTTAGTGCTAGATCGTATGCTCCGGAGGGACAGTCTGTCATGACACGAATTAAGGTTGGGGCCAGGGAAATGGTTAACCTCTTAACTCCCGCCTGAACCGAGAGGATCTTTTTCCTCACGTCATCAGATTTTTTTCCCCAACATTTTTTTGTTGGGTATTCAACTCATTTTTGTAACTTTTTTTGTAATTTTTTATCACATTTTTTGTCACTTTTTTGTCTCATTTTTGTAATTTTTTCGTCAATTATTCGTAAATTTTTCGTCAATTTCTTGTGACATTTTTGCCACTTTTTCATAAATTTCTCGTCACTTTTTCGTCAATTTTTTATCACATTTTTTGTCACTTTTTTGTCACATTTTTGTAATTTTTTCGTCAATTTTTCGTCAATTTTTTGTCAATTTTTCGTCAATTTCTTGTGACATTTTTGTGACATTTTTGCCACTTTTTCCTAATTTTTTTTGTCACTTTTTTGTCACATTTTTGTAATTTTTTCGTCAATTTTTCATACATTTTTCGTCACTTTTTTGTCAATGTTTTCCCACTTTTTTTGTCACATTTCCATCATTGTTTTTTTTTTCCATCACTTTTTTCCAGAAGCTTTTGGATTGGGGTAAAGCCAAACTGGAGAAAATGTGCTCGGTTCAGGTGGGAGTTAAGGGGTTAACCTTAAGGATTAGGATTATTTGTATTTTTAGACAAACCAACTCATAGATCTATACACACTCACAGCAGACCGTCCCTCCGGAGCAGACGATCTAGCACTGACCTTACCACAGCTGTATCAATCAAAAATGGATGTGACAATATTGGCTCCAAACCCTACTAACATCCCAGCTGCGGGTGACGGGGCCGACCTGGACTCTTTCCCCATGATTTTCTGCCTCCTTTTGCTCTGGTGTTTTCCAAACCCTTTGAGGATTTTACTGGTGTCAAACAATTCGTTGGAAATTCATAGTTTTCATTGACATTGATTTGAATCTTATTGGAATTCTGCCATTCAGAAAGTCTTCGAATCTCTCTTAATTATTTACATTTGATCATGCAGCAGTCTGAGCAATTAATTAGTTAAGTTATTTTTTTCAAGTCAGAACCAACAAAGCTTTCTTGTTATACCGACTGTCTTTCTAAAACAGGCAACGTCAGGCTCAGAACCTCTGGCCCTCAAGATGATTTTGAGAAACATTATCACACAAATCAGAAAGTACTTTAGCATTTTTAGGGTTAAATGGGAGAAATACTGTCAATACACCCAATTAGGTCATATTATGTTCAACTCTGGCATTTGTAGAAAGTGCACTGGAAAAATAATAATAATTTTAAGGAAGAAATGACAGAAACCTACTCGAATTAAGAGATTCAGTCTAAAGTCTGAGTAGATTTGGTCTGGCCTTAGATCAGATAAAACATCTTATCGCCAATGGAACAAGTCAATATTCTCAGATCTTCAGATTTTATTGTATCATTTCAAGTGAAAAACAAATCTTTTTAAAAGCAAAAGTTCATTTGTCTGATTTCAAAGTAGGGTTTTATGCTCGTTCCGTTAGCATCAGCATTTGTATCTTTATCTTACACTAGTCCAAACAGGCTAAAATTCAACATAAAGAACCTTTATTCAAGCAATTTTTATCAGTAATTATCAGATTCTGAACCAACACCAGATTTAGCCAATGTCCGCTTGTAGCAGAGATTCACGACGACGCTCGGGTCCGACATTGGCCGCCATTGCTGATACAGACGCATCTCGTCATAGAAGGGGGCGTGGCTTCGCCGAGGGGGAAAATAGAATCTTTAGAAAAACACAATTTTTCACTCTTTTTAGCCATTTTCTGGTGGAATATCAACTTATTTATCACATAAATAAAGTCCAGTGTAAATCGGGCCCATGTGGATATTTTCTCACAGCACATTGTTCTGTAGAAGCGAAAAAACGACATTCATAGCAAGTGCTAGCTAACCGTTAGCATGTAGCACGCTGCTAACATGTAGCATCACGTTAGCATTCTCCGTTATTTGTGTATTTATGGGCTGTTGAACCACTTTGCTCCTCCCCATGTCTTTGTTTCTTTATTTAGTAGAAACTATATTCATAATTCAGCGTTTGTTTTTAACCTCTTAACTCCCGCCTGAACCGAGAGCATTTTCTCCAGTTCAGCTTTACCCAAATCCCGTAGGCCAGTGTAACGCCTCATTTGAAAGCTAAGATCTACAAAACTAATCTAGATGGATCTTTTTCCTCACGTCAGATTTTTTATCCATCATTTTTTGGGGAGGTTTTCAACTAATTTTTGTAACTTTTTTTGGTCATTTTTTTGTGAAACAGTAAATTTTTTGTCACTTGTTCATCATTTTTTCGTCCTTTTTTTGTCACTTTCTGTCTTTTTTTTGGTCAATTTTTTGTCACATTTTTGTCATTTTTTCATCATTTTTTTCGTCAATTTTTAGCAAATTTTTCGTCATTTTTCGTCACTTTCTGTCACTTTGTCATTTTTTTGTCCATTTTTTGTGATTTTTTGTGACATTTTTGCCACTTTTTCATCTTTTTTTCGTCCATTTTTTGTTATTTTTTTGTCAAAGTTTCTCACTTTTTTGTCACATCTTCATCATTGTTTTCGTCTCAGTTCTGTCGCTATTTTCTCACCTTTTTTCCAGAAGCTTTTGGATTGGGGTAAAGCCAAACTGGAGAAAATGTGCTCGGTTCAGGTGGGAGTTAAGGGGTTAAAGTAGTTTTTGAATAATTAGAGAAAGTTTAGATTTTTCTACAAATTGTTTTTCCCCCTTAACCGTTTTCAAACATGACCATATATGGACGATTCCAGAGATGCCGTCTGTATCTATAAGAACAAGCTAGTTTTACATCGCATAGCATTGAACTTTAGACACGTTTTAAACCACTTTAAAGCCTCGTGCCTATTTTTTAAAAGCTTTCTACAGTTAGATATTGCTCCTGTGATAACGCTGGGTAATATGGTGATGTCACATGAAAACTATGAATTGAGGTTGATTCTACCATGAAACTACGCAAACGTTTGTTATTTTCTCTGACACTCCTTATGTCCCGACTCAAAGCAGGAATAATAACAAGGTAGGGCTGCTCGATTATTGAAAAAATAATAATCACGATTATTTTTGTCATAATTGAAATCACGATTATTCAAACGATTATTTGTTGCCTTTAAAAAAATCCAGCAAAAAAGACAAAAATCCATCAAAAAAGTGACAAAAATCCATCAAAAAAAAGACAAAAATCCATCAAAAAGTGACAAAAATCCAGCAAAAAAGGACAAAAATCCAGCAAAAAAGTGACAAAAATCCATCAAAAAAGTGACAAAAATCCAGCAAAAAAAAGTGACAAAAATCCATCAAAAAAGTGACAAAAATCCAGCAAAAAAAGACAAAAATCCAGCAAAAAAAGACAAAAATCCATCAAAAAAAGACAAAAATCCAGCAAAAAAAGACAAAAATCCAGCAAAAAAAGACAAAAATCCAGCAAAAAGTGACAAAAATCCAGCAAAAAGTGACAAAAATCCAGCAAAAAAGTGACAAAAATCCATCAAAAAAAGACAAAAATCCATCAAAAAAGTGACAAAAATCCATCAAAAAAGTGACAAAAATCCATCAAAAAAGTGACAAAAATCCAGCAAAAAAGTGACAAAAATCCAGCAAAAAAAGACAAAAATCCAGCAAAAAAAGACAAAAATCCAGCAAAAAAGTGACAAAAATCCAGCAAAAAAGAGAAAAATCCATCAAAAAAGTGACAAAAATCCATCAAAAAAAGACACAAATCCATCAAAAAAAGACAAAAATCCAGCAAAAAAAGACAAAAATCCATCAAAAAAAGACACAAATCCGGCAAAAAAAGACAAAAATCCAGCAAAAAAAGACAAAAATCCAGCAAAAAAGTGACAAAAATCCATCTAAAAAAAGACAAAAATCCAGCAAAAAAGTGACAAAAATCCAGCAAAAAATGACAAAAATCCAGCAAAAAAGTGACAAAAATCCATTAAAAAAAAGACAAAAATCCATCAAAAAAGTGACAAAAATCCATCAAAAAAGTGACAAAAATCCATCAAAAAAAGACAAAAATCCATCAAAAAAAGACAAAAATCCAGCAAAAAAATGACAAAAATCCATCAAAAAAAGACAAAAATCCATCAAAAAAATGACAAAAATCCATCAAAAAAAGACAAAAATCCATCAAAAAAAGACAAAAATCCAGCAAAAAAAGACAAAAATCCATCAAAAAAAGACAAAAATCCATCAAAAAAATGACAAAAATCCAGCAAAAAAGTGACAAAAATCCATCCAAAAAAAAGACAAAAATCCAGCAAAAAAGTGACAAAAATCCATCAAAAAAAGACAAAAATCCATCAAAAAAATGACAAAAATCCAGCAAAAAAGTGACAAAAATCCATCAAAAAAAGACAAAAATCCATCAAAAAAAGACAAAAATCCATCAAAAAAAGACAAAAATCCATCAAAAAAATGCTAATTATGCTAATTTTGTAATCGTTTACTGTTGTAATCGAAATCGTAATCGAATTTCGATTAATTGCACAGCCCTATAACAAGGAACTGATACCCAGAGTTGTGAGTTCTCGCCTCTGTGTCCTCCAGATGTCCGATTGAGGCGTCGAAAAGTCCGCCCCGGTCCGGAGCTGGACGCTGAGAAACCGGGCTGCAGCTCAGAACCTTCAGACCTCCAGAACCTCCAGCCAAACGACTCCATCGCCTCCACTCCCGAAGACAAACCCAAACCACGAAGCGCGAAAGCCAGAGACAAACGTGACGGGAAGACGAAGCCGCTGAAATGCCCCGAATGTGGGCGGGAGTTCAAGCCCGGGCCGTACTTTCAGAAGCACGTTTCCTCTCACGGCAAGGAGCCTTTCAGGTGCTCGGCCTGCGACAAAACCTTCCGCTTCCAGTCGCTTTTCGACATCCACATGAGGCGCCACACCGAGGAGAAACCCTTCAGCTGCTCGGTGTGCGGGCAGACCTTCGCCCAGGCGTACTACCTCAACAAGCACGTGCGCACCCACACGGACGCGAACCCCTTCAGCTGCCCGGAGTGCGGCGCGTGCTTCAGGCAGCGCTACAACGTGTCCCGGCACGTGGCGGTGGTTCACCGGGGGGAGAAGCCCCACGCGTGCACGGTGTGTAAGAGGGAGTTTGCGCGGAAGCACGATTTGGTCAGTCACCTGTGCCTCGACGCCGGGGAGAAGGCGTTCAGCTGCTCGCTCTGCGGGAAGAGGTTCGCCTACAGGAGTTACCTGAGGAAGCACGAGAAGAAGCACGAGGGGAAGAAGAAGGAGGCGCAGAAGCTGATTTACTGTAAGATCGGGCAGTAGGAGAGACGCTTTCACAGGAACCGCGTCACTCGTTATGTACTTTACACTTTTCATGGACGATAAAGCTGATGAAATCGTTACAGAAATGGACCAAACTTTTTATTCTTTGATTTGATTTTTACTTGGCTGAGGTTTGTTTCAAAACATTTTTTTATTAAATGTCTGTTTTAAGAAATATGTGTCAGTTTTATTGGGGTTTTTGACAGTTGGGGCATTTTTTTCAGGGTTTATACAGGCAGAAGCGAGTCAAATGTATTGTATGTAATGTATAATTTAGGGGTCACTTTCACAGAAATGTCAAAAAAACAAACAAAAAACTGTCCTGCAAGATCATGAAAATGACACAAAATGCTTTATACTTAGATTCACAGTGTTTCCCCCACAAATGTAAAGCCTTTAAAGGAACAGGCCACCGTTTTTCCACACTGACATATGTTCTTACCTGAGCTGTGACGAGTTCTTTAGGACCTGTCTGATCTTCAGTCACGTAAACACAGCGCAGACGGCGTTAGCATTTAGCCTCTCCCTCTCTCCTCTATAGCTCCAAAACAGGTCAAGATAGAAGCTACCAAGCTCTTCCACGTTTTCCCTATTTGAAGGATCTATATCCTGCTATTTTATTTTAAGTTCAGTATAGGCATGTATATGATATATTGTACCTCTACCATTATGGAGCACTCATTTTTGTGATAAATATAAGTGTTTTCTGGAGGTATTTTTCAAACCCGGAAGACACAACGCTTCGATTCAGTTAATTCAGTTAACTCCGCCCCCTCTCTCCGCACATACTTTACTGTAATATAAATAAACAACAATAAGTGAAGTCACTTCACAATGCAGTTATACGGAGTTGACATCTGCAACACAGCTTCATAAATGGCTAACACACACATGCTAATATGCTAACACACACATGCTAATATGCTAACACACAAGCTAATATGCTAACACACAAGCTAATATGCTAACACACAAGCTAATAAGCTAACACACATGCTAATATGCTAACACACAAGCTAACCCGCGTTTGGATTGACTCACCCTCAGCTCCATCGCAATTTACATTATGGGACTCGCGTTGGTTATAAAAGTTAATCCACTTTGATTCTGGTGAAGGTTCACCAAACATCCATCAGAGACGTCACAGAAAAACACTATTTTGGTGAAAGTCGCTGAATCCCGGAGAAAAAAACTTCGATTGGCCTCTTCTTGAAAAAGGTTGAATAAACTCCTCGTCCTCGTAGCCAAACGCGCTTCTTTTTCTCCGTGACATGATCGTTAGTTAAGAATAAAGAACAGGTGTGTCCAGTTATAACGAGCTCCATCTTCAGCTGCAGCGCAAACATGACTGATCTGTTCAGACGCTCAAGGCGATGTGTTTGTTTTGGCCACAGCTGACCTGGAAGCACCTCGGGCACAGCCTTTTTATTTTATTATTTATTTTTTCTCTTTGTTTCTTTCTTACGACAGAAATAATGAAAAAGCTTTTTTACAAATTAAAATCCGTCCGTAAGCATAGAATTAAGACATTGCATTACAGACGTCGAGCACTTCCGTTCCGCTGTGACGACACAACGGAACACTCAGTCGTTCACCAGGAGAGGGCGGAGCCTCAGAGAGCAGGAGGGCGGAGCCTCAGAGAGCAGGAGGGCGGAGCCTCAGAGAGCAGGATTCAGGAGGATTACTGAGAGCTGCGTGAATGAAGCCACAAACCACTCTGGGGGTGTTTTTGATAAGGAAATAGCAAAACAACATGGCTAAAAGCTCTAAAAAGTCGATTTTGCAGGATATAGGACCTTTAAATATGGTTACGTGAAGTGTTCCACTACAAAGTATAATTACACAAAATTAAACAATGTGGATTTTCTAAGTGGATAAAAGGGGGGACTATATTGTAAGAGCTTGGTAGCTTCTATCTTGACCTGTTTTGAAGCTATAGAGGAGAGAGGGAGAGGCTAAATGCTAACGCCGTCTGCGCTGTGTTTACGTGACTGAAGATCAGACAGGTCCTAAAGAACTCGTCAAAGCTCAGGTAAGAACATATCTCAGTATGGAAAAACGGTGGCCTGTTCCTTTAATCAAAAACTAACCAACTGCCTGTTTATTTATCTTGGCAGTAGGTTTGTTAGGCTCCTCCTTCTCTGTTTATTGTCGCCTTCTAACACACACTTGTTAAACCCGCCCCTGATGGAAGGGGGGGGTTGGGTCCCTCTTTCACTTGTTCTGAATCAGTGAATCAGAATAATATTTACAGCCATTGTCAGAAACATCGACTACAATAAACACAACTGTTATATACGAAACAAAGATGAAGACGACAACAAGAGGATTTAGTAAGTTCAAATCTGAATATAAATGATATACGGAAAAAACAAGCAGCTTCAGCCATTAGGTCGGTAATGAGACACTTGTGATGCCAAGACTGTATGAAGAAAATGGTTAGATTTAGATTGAGAATAAAATCAATAAAATATGTTCTATTTCTCGACCTATAGTTATATCTAGGTTTATATGTTGTCGAGCTAATATAACTTTAACCTCTTAACCCCCACCTGAACCGAGCACAGTTTCTCCAGTTTGGCTTTACCTAAATCTAAAAGCTTCTTGAAAAAAGCGCCGGAAAAGCAACAATAACACAATAAAAAAGCGACAATGAAAAGATGGCAACAAAGAGACAAAAAGAAGTGACAAAAAATTACAAAAATGTAAGAAAAAAACGCGACAAAAAAGAAATAAAATGCACCGGAAAAGCAACAATAATATGATAAAAAATAAATAAAATTACAAAAAAGTGACAAAAAAGTGACAAAAAAGTGACAAAAACATGACAAAAAAGTGACAAAAATATGACAAAAAAGTGACAAAAAAGTGACAAAAACATGACAAAAAAAGTGACAAAAAAGTGACAAAAAAGTGACAAAAAAGTGACAAAAACATGACAAAAAAGTGACAAAAACGTGACAAAAACATGACAAAAAAGTGACAAAAAAGTGACAAAAACATGACAAAAAAGTGACAAAAAAGTGACAAAAAAGTGACAAAAACATGACAAAAAAGTGACAAAAAAGTGACAAAAAAGTGACAAAAACATGACAAAAAAGTGACAAAAACATGACAAAAAAGTGACAAAAATATGACAAAAAAGTGACAAAAAAGTGACAAAAACATGACAAAAAAGTGACAAAAAAGTGACAAAAACATGATAAAAAAGTGACAAAAAAGTGACAAAAAAGTGACAAAAAAAACCCTTCGAAAACACGTCAAAAAAGCAGCAATAATACAATAAAAAAGAGACTAAAACGTGTGACAAAAATACTGTGACAAACATGACAGATGAGTTACCATCAGTTTTGTGGGTCTTAGCTTTCAAATGAGGCTTATACTGGCCTATATGAGCTCCAGTGAAGAAGCTTTTAGATTTGGGTAAAGTCGGGTTTGGTTGTTGGTTCAAAAACAAAAGTGACAGTAACTTCGCGGCAAAAATAAAATCCGCGAAAATCCGAATCTCCCGCCAGGACAACCCCCGTCATGCTCGGCCTCAGCCAATCAGCTCCGAGCTTCCAGTGACGTAACGTGAGCGCGGACCAATCAGATCACGGCCGCGGGAAACTCAGCTGAGTGCGGAGCGTCTGTCCGGTCAGTCCGCGGCGGAAACCGGAGCGAGAGGCAGCACGGAGGACTCCACCGCACGAGCACACACCCGGGACAAGCTTTCGCAAACGCACGGCAGCTTTTACAACAAGGTAATTATGTCTAAACGTAAGATTTTCAACGATTTGTGGCGATTTTGCAGCGTTTTGTTAACCCGGAAGTCCTATCTCCCGCTTGCTCGCACCGCATCAGATACATGTCCAGCTTTTTACCCAAAATCCAGTGACTATTATGTATTTTCCTACATATATGTGTCATGTATGTTGACTGAAATGGTTGCGCTAAGTGCGGATATGCGTATCGTAAGTGATCGATGTTTATATCTGCAAAAACGAGCCGATTCTGTAGCTTTGTCGTTTGGCGCCATTGCATTGTCTGACCTATTTACAGTATTCAGAAGGAAATTGTCGCAAAGTTATGGCTTGTTTACTGAATTTAAGGCTTTTAATCCCTGCGTTTATGTCTCATTTTACTGGTCGCTGGTAAATTTAGGCTAATAATGGAAGATTTTAATTTAAATACTGATAGGATTGTATTAGTGTTCTCCGTGTAGATCAGAAGGGGGGGGGGGGGAAGCAGCTGTTCAACAATGGGGCCATTGGCTGTTAATGCGATCATCTTTATCAACACAAGCGACTTTCTATCATTAGATGTACATTTGGTTTAACCTCTTAACTCCCGCCTGAACCGAGAGGATCTTTTTCCTCACCTCCATTTTTTTGTTTGGTATTCAACTCATTTTTGTAACTTTTTTGTCAATTTTTTTCACTTTTTCGTCAATTTTTTTATCAAATTTTTGTAGTTTTTTTTTGTTACATTTTCATCAAATTTTGTCATTTTGGGGTAATTTTTTTGTTACATTTTTGCCACTTTTTCATCAATTTTTTGTCATTTTTTTTCACATTTTAGTAATTTTTTTTGTAACATTTTTATCAAATATATGTCAAATTTTTGTAATTTATTTCATCAATTTCTTGTGACATTTTTGCCACTTTTTTCCCCAGATTTTTGTCACTTTTCCCCCACATTTTTGTCACTTTTTTCTCACATTTTTGTCATTTTTTTGGTCACATTTTTTGTCATTTTCCCCCCGCATTTTTGTCATTTTTTCAACCATTTTTGTCAATTTCTTGTGACATTTTTGCCACTTTTTCATCAATGTTTTCTCACTTTTTTGTCACATTTCCATCCTTGTTTTCGTCTCAGTTTTGTTGCTATTTTCTCACCTTTTTTCCAGAAGCTTTTGGATTGGGGTAAAGCCAAACTGGAGAAAATGTGCTCGGTTCAGGTGCGAGTTAAGGGGTTGAATATGTTGACAATAATTGTAAAATACAGCGTTTTGAACGAAAAGAAGCGTGTGAATCTAATCTAACTTACCTTTATTTCTGCTGTATGTTATGGAAGTTTTACAGTGCTCATGTAGTTTGTCATTTTAACCCGATTTTTCCTCATTTTTTAGCCATATTCACCCCAAAATTTTTCCCATGTTTAGAACTTTTCTGTCATTGGAGATGAACCTGATATTGTAAATGTGCAGATCTTCCACACATTATCGTTCTGTTTTCTGGTTCCAGACAGCACATATTTTAGTATAGATGTCGGATAAAGCATTGTTCAGATATTGAACGGTACCCAGCCCTATACATGACCCGATGTGTGTGTTTTTTAGACATTTTTGAAAGATTTGACTGTATTTTGCACATTTTTAAAGTATTAAAAGAGGCATTTGACCCCTGATTTGTTTAATAATATCATCTTCAAAATCATTCAAAACATCCTGAGGGCCAGAGCTTCTATGCCGGAGGGCCGGATTTGGCCCTCGAGCCTGACGTTGCCGACCCCTGGTTTTGGGGCTGTGCAATTAATCGAAATTCCATTACGATTTCGATTACAACAGTAAACGATTACAAAATTAGCATAATCGCAAAAAAAATCGATCGTAATATTATTTATTTTTTTGCACAGCAGACTTGCATTATTTCAGGCCGCTGGGATTATTTTCCCTTCACATTTCTCGTGCCGTGGCTCACGCTTCTGTCATAAAAACAAACGGCGCTGAGTGATGATGTCATCAGGCCGCACTGCTCAGTTTACTTGCGCAGGTGTGAGGGCCGGCCAGCAGGGGGCAACCTTGAAATCCTTTGCACTTTTATGACTGTTCAGAAAACATAAAATATCATCATAGTGATTTGATTAAAAAATAAATAAATAAAGATAGACTTTTTTTTAAAGGCAACAAATAATCGTTTGAATAATCGTGATTTCAATTATGACAAAAATAATCGTGATTATTATTTTTTCTATAATCGAGCAGCCCTACCTGGTTTAGTGGAATCAGATTTTTGTTCACGGTATTTGGAAGATTAGTATTAGTCTCTTCGATGACGGCTCACAGCGCCATGTTGTTTACATTAGCAACCCCACAAGACGCATTATGGTTTTGCGCAAGTAGCGAATATGGGTTTTATAATAATCTGACGATGTAGACGTATGTTTCACCTTTAGCCTTTTATTTTTTTATTTTTATAACTCTTATATTTATTGATTTTGCAGCATAACACATTACATGATGATCTCAGTTTTATGTACGTTTACAAAATGAAAAAAATAAACTAAAATGAACAAGTAAACATAAGACGGCGACCATTTGTCATGATAAAGCAAAAAGTTACACAGATTCTAATGTCGTTTTATACGCTGACCATTTGCTCCATTTTTCTTTAAATTCAGCTTCTTTCAATCTTAAACTAAAGGTCATTCTTTCCATGGTGAATATTTCCTGCACAATGTCCATCCACTCGGTATGGCTGGGTGGCTCAGGTTTAAGCCATCTTCTTGTTATTGCTTTCCTGCCTGCTGACAATAAGATCTTAACCAAATATTCATCATCTTTCTTCACATTAGACAAAATGCAGTCCCAGAAGACGTGCGTGTGGTTAGCGTCGACAGTGCCACATTGCCTCCAGCACATTTGTTGGGTGGACAGTTGTTTACTTTTAATAGATGGCGTGATAAAGAATCGAATGAAATTTTTCCAATTGAATTCTCTCCATTTTTGTGAATTTGTAGATGACTGGGACTGACAAAAGCAGAACACCCCCTCTTTAAAGCAGAACACCCCCTCTTTAAAGCAGAACACCCCCTCTTTAAAGCAGAACACCCCCTCTTTAAAGCAGAACACCCCCTCTTTAAAGCAGAACACCCCCTCTTTAACCTCTTAACTCCCGCCTAAACCGAGAGGATCTTTTTCCTCACGTCATCAGATTTTTTTCCCATCATTTTTTTGTTGGGTATTCAACTCATTTTTGTCATTTTTTTGTCATTTCTAGTAAATTTTTTGTCATTTTTAGTCAATTTATCATCAAATTTTTGTCTTTTTTTTGTGCCATTTTTTGTCAAATTTTGTCATTTTTAGTCATTTTTCTAAATCAACTTTTTGTCATATTTTTGCCATTTTTTTGGTCATTTTTAGTCAAATTTTTGTCATTTTTTCGTCAATTTTTTATCACATTTTTGTCATATTTTTGCCATTTTTTTGGTCATTTTTGGTCAAATTTTGTCATTTTTTCCTCCATTTTTCCTCCATTTTTTGTCACTTTTTTGTCACATTTCCATCATTGTTTTCGTCTCATTTTATACAAGGCAGTTATTCTAATTTACTGCATTTACAGACCAACAGAAGGTTTGTCATCATTGTAGTGAGATATAGATGGTGCTGTGGGACTGACAAAAGCAGAACACCCCCTCTTTAACCTCTTAACTCCCGCCTAAACCGAGAGGATCTTTTTCCTCACGTCATCAGATTTTTTTTTCCATCATTTTTTTGTGGGTGTTCAACTCATTTGTGTCATTTTTTGGTCATTTCTAGTAAATTTTTTTGTCATTTTTAGTCAATTTATCATCAAATTTGTGTCTTTTTTTTGCCATTTTTTTTGTCAAATGTTGTCATTTTTAGTCATTTTTTTAAATCGATTTTTTTGTCATTTTTAGTCAAATTTTTAGTCAATTTTTTCGTCAATTTTTTATCACATTTTTGTCATATTCTTGCCATTTTTTTGGTCATTTTTGGTCAAATTTTGTCATTTTTTCCTCTATTTTTCCTCAATTTTTTGTCACTTTTTTGTCACATTTCCATCATTGTTTTCGTCTCATTTTATACAAGGCAGTTATTCTAATTTACTGCATTTACAGACCAACAGAAGGTTTGTCATCATTGTAGTGTGATATAGACTGGTGCTATGGGACTGAAAAAAGCAGAATACCCCCTCTTTAAAACTTTTTTTTTTTCCCCATCTATCCACAAACTACATATATTTTCGACTTGAAGCTTTTGTAACATTTACAAATTTGGGTGGACAGTTGTTTACTTTTAACAGATGGCGTGATAAAGAATCGAATGACATTTTTCCAATTGAATTCTCTCCATTTTTGTGAATTTGTAGATGACTGAGACGTCTCACAGATTTGATACCGTTCTTCATTTGAGATCGTGACGGCTGCTTCTTTTCCCCACTTTTCTTTGACATACAATTTACCTTTTGGCGTTTGTCTTTCCAGACGGTCCACGATGCCCAGCACGCGCTCCCAGGGCCGCTCGCAGCCGCAGCTCCAGTTCCCGCGGCGTAAATCCTGCCGCGTCTCCGCCTGCTCCAAGAAACCCGACCCGGGCGCGTCTCCCGTTAAACCGGTGCACGAAGACGAGAACGCGCCGCTGACCAGACCCGTGATCCTGTCCCCGCGGAGACCGGCCGAGCGCCACGTGGCCCTGACGCCCCTGTCTCCACGACGACCGGCCGACGCGGCGGCGATGACGGCGCCGAGTCAACAGAGCAGGATCCCCCTGAGCCCCCGGAAACGCACAGGTGAGGCTCGGTCAGACTGAAATGAAACTATAGCCTCATGTTTGACCAGAGGTGGGTGGAGTTGCCGAAATATTTACACAAGTGTATCGTTACTCGAGTACAGGTTATAAGTAGTGACACAAAGAAATACTCAAGTACCATGTGCCCGATCCCGTCAGACCCTGGAAGCTCAGCAGGGAAGGGCCCGGCAGGACTTGGATGGGAGTGTTTGGTAACACTAGGAAGCCTGAGTGAGTGAGTGGTGGTGGTCGGAGGGGCCGATGGCGCAGACTGGTTGCCTCGTTTCCGTCAGTCTACCCCAGGGCAGCTGTGGCTACAACAGTATCTTACCACCACCGAGTATGGAGTGAATAATGCAATGTAAAGTGTCTTTGCGTGTCCAGAAAAGCACTTTATAAAACTGATTTTTTATTATTAAGTAAAAGTACTGAGTAAAGCGTAAAAGAAAATCCCCCTTTTCTTCAGAAATATAGATTCTAAAACCTTTTTTCCATCTATCCACAAACTACATATACTTTCGTGCTGTTCTGGAAAAGATCTTGAGCTGCTTTTGAATTCAGTAGGAACTGAGCTTAAGATACTAAACAAATGGTTTGATATAAATAAACTTTCCATAAATCTGCATAAAACTAAATATATTGTATTTGGAAACAAGGAAGTAAATAAACCGTGTCAACTCAAAATTGGGGAGGTAGAAATCGAAAGGGTGTTTGTGACAAAGTTTTTGGGAATCAATATTGATGATAAGTTAAATTGGAAAGCGCACATAAATACACTAAAGACTAACATTTCTAAAATTATTGCCGTACTATGTAAAATAAAAACCTCTGAGTCAAAACGCATTATATATACTGTACAATTCCCTCATCCTTCCATACCTTAGCTATTGTGTGGAAATACCTATAAAACTAATATACAACCTATCTTTTTACTGCAAAAGAAAGCAGTTAGTGATCAGCCATGCAGAATACTTGGCTCCAACACTTTTTATTAGACTAAATATCTTAAAATTGCATGATCTTGTTGATGTTTACACAGCAGTTGTGATTTACAAAGCTCACGATCTCAGGCTCCCTCAGAGTCTACAGGAGATGTTTCAAACTAGAGAATCTAGATACAACCTTAGAGGAACTGATCTGCTACAGAAACCTCTGGCGCTCAGTAATACTAAGAGGAGGTGTTTATCAGTTAAAGGTGTTGATCTATGGAGCAGTTTATCTATTCAACTTAAGGCTCCAAAACTATTAAAGCATTTAAGAAATCGTATAAGTCAAACATGATAGAGAAGTATAGAACTAGGGCTGCTCGATTATTGAAAAAATAATGATCCCGATTATTTTTGTCATAATTGAAATCACGATTATTCAAACGATTATTTGTTGCCTTTAAAAAAATCCATCAAAAAAGTGACAAAAATCCATCAAAAAAAGACAAAAATCCATCAAAAAAGTGACAAAAATCCATCAAAAAAAGACAAAAATCCATCAAAAAAGTGACAAAAATCCAGCAAAAGGTGACAAAAATCCATCAAAAAAAGACAAAAATCCATCAAAAAAGTGACAAAAATCCATCAAAAAAAGACAAAAATCCATCAAAAAAGTGACAAAAATCCATCAAAAAAAGACAAAAATCCATCAAAAAAGTGACAAAAATCCATCAAAAAAAGACAAAAATCCATCAAAAAAAGTGACAAAAATCCATCAAAAAAGACAAAAATCCATCAAAAAAAGACAAAAATCCATCAAAAAAAAAGACAAAAATCCATCAAAAAAAGACAAAAATCCATCAAAAAAAAAGACAAAAATCCATCCAAAAAAAAGACAAAAATCCATCAAAAAAAGACAAAAATCCATCAAAAAAAAAAGACAAAAATCCATCAAAAAAGTGACAAAAATCCATCAAAAAAAAAAAAGACAAAAATCCATCAAAAAAAGACAAAAATCCATCAAAAAAAAAGACAAAAATCCATCAAAAAAAAAGACAAAAATCCATCAAAAAAAGACAAAAATCCATCAAAAAAAGACAAAAATCCATCAAAAAAGTGACAAAAATCCATCAAAAAAGTGACAAAAATCCATCAAAAAAGACAAAAATCCATCAAAAAAGACAAAAATCCATCAAAAAAAGGACAAAAATCCATCAAAAAAAGACAAAAATCCATCAAAAAAGTGAAAAAAAATCCAAAAATTTAAAATTGGAAGGAAAAAAAATCGGAAAAAAAAAATTTGAGAAAAAAAAAATTAAATTGCTTTTTTGCGATTATGCTAATAGCATAAACCTCTTCGGTCAGGCATCATTTAGATTAAATTCTTAATGTTTGTGTTTTCTTATTGTATAATGTCTAAGATCTCTGGAAAACATGTGATTTAAATGTTCATAATGACCGAAGAAAATTAAAAACTAACTAACTAACCTTTACAAATTTACTTTTAATAGTAAAGATACTTCATTACAAGATTCCTCAAGTAGAAGTCCACTCAATGATTTAACTACTCTAATACTGTATGTACAGGTTCTTTACCCGATCTTTGATGAAATCTCAAACCAAATATGCATTTAAGGGGAGACACTACAGGCAAAACTCAATTTTTTCAGTTTTCAGGTTTTGGGCCAAATCTGTCTCTGAACATATAAGCTTTCACCCGGAAACAGAAAATATGCCTAATCTTCACAATAACATGTTTAAATATCGCGCTGATACAATGTTCCCCCATAGACTTATATGGGAGAATGCAATTTCAAGGGCCTTTTTCTCCAAACACATGTTTCTGTCATTGTGGCGACGCTATGTCCACGTCAGTCGGACCTAAAGACTTCACATTTTCCAGCCTCGGACTGAACGATATTTGGAAGATTTTTTCAGAGGGATTTTTTATTATTTAATCCCTTAAGCCCCATTTACTGAGTTTTGAATGTCAAAAAACAAGGCGAAAATTACATTTTTACAAATTTTTCCACTAAAAAACAGCTTATTTTAAAACTAAACAAGAAATCCTAAATCCCCTCTGAAAAAGTCTTGGCAACTCATTTATCAATAAAATGAAACCATAAATTTGAATGTAGCTCTGCCCATTATTCAGATTTCGTCACCGAAAAAGATGAGGAAATTTGGGGCATTTTTAGGCATAAAACACCTTGTTCTTATATGAAAAGATAAAATGACAGAAAACTTGCAATGTATTTTTTTCTCACATTTATGCCAGTGATCGACAGCAACAGTTTCAAATTGATATCTGTAAATTAAAAAAATTTCCCTATTCACCTGCAGTGTCTCGCCTTAATTTGGACAATCGTGGCATCAAACATGTAGGTTTTGGGCATTAAATTCAGATTGAGAAATGTAGTGTAGTGACATCATCTGCACGCCCTCTGAGTCTCTCCGTGTTTGACGTTGACCCGTTCCCCTCTGGTTCCGCAGGAGACGAGAACGGCTGTAACGTGTCGCCGGGTTCTCCTCCGAAGCAGAGCCGCCCGTCGCCTCTGGCCTCGCCGCGGAAACCGGAGAACTCCGAGAACTCTTCGCCCGCGGCCCGACGCCGGCTCGTCCCCGCGCAGTCGCCACGGAAACACCCGCTCAGCCCCGCCCAGAGAGCGTCTCCGCGGCGACAGGAAACGCCCACAGGAAGTCCGTCGAAGTCCAGACTCGGCTCGGACAAGAAAGCTCCGGTCGTCCGACTTTTTGCCGACAGTGAGTGGAAAACAATGACTGTGTTACTTTAGGGCTGGTCCCGTTACTTTCTTACCATCTCGGTACTTTACTGATATGAATGAAGAATAGAACCATGAAACAGATTAATAATGTGAATTTATTCCTTTTCCTTCCATTTAATTTCTTTTGAATTTGCATCATTCGAGGTGAAACAACCAAGAAACTTCCTTTAAACTTGTTTACCGTAATAAATCCTTTTCGTCGGCCCTGTGGGGAAATACAAGTGTTAATGGGATGATTGGAGGGTCTTTCTTGATGTTTCTGGTCAGAAAACCACAATTGCAACTTTCCCTGCACTGGGTCGGAGTCACCAATACACACTAATGGAATCACGAAGAAGAGGCTAACATGCTAACGGGCAAAGCTAACTGTGGGCTAGCACCACTTAAAAAGTATTTACGGCCAAGTTTGAGTGAAAAAAATGATTTACGTTGTGTAATTGTATGATCAATATCCCTCTGTCCCTTTGTCTTTTCTGTCAGCGTAGTATTTACTCTCACGGACAATTAATACATTAAAGAATCCTGCACTGTCACTCGAAAAGTTGTAGCTTCGGGTCTGAAGTGCCGTCTTGCACGAGCTTAATATAGAAGCTAAAGTTTTTTCTTATTTTTCTCCCATTTAAAAAAAACAAAAAAATTCCTCCAAAATGTCAAATTTTTCCCCTTAATGTTCCTAGTTTTTTTTTTTCACGTTTTGTTCCACAATTTTTCCACTTGTGCTTCACCAACAGTATCAAAACTTGAATAGAAAGATTTTATATTTCTTTACTGTTACTACTGGTACTCAGCCCGACTTCCTTATCCTCCATTCA
Source organism: Gobius niger (assembly GCF_951799975.1). Lineage (NCBI taxonomy): Eukaryota > Metazoa > Chordata > Actinopteri > Gobiiformes > Gobiidae > Gobius > Gobius niger. The sequence goes on from NC_136854.1 coordinate 43,603,224, forward strand.
TATTTAGACATAATTGATGGACCATTTTTTAAAGCAGTAATTAAGTAAAATAAAGGCTGAATGTTGGTGATTTCTCCCCCAGAGTCGAGGTTCCTGAATGTGAAGCGAGCCCTTCACACCGCGGTCCCTGAACGCCTCCTGTCCCGCGACGCCGAACGCGCCGCGATCCGGGCGTTTTTGGAGGAGAAGGTTCTGCAGAGGAAACCCGGGAGCCTGTACATCTCCGGGGCTCCAGGGACGGGGAAGACGGCCTGCCTGAACTGCGTCCTGGCGGAGATGGAGGTGAGGCCCTGGGGCAGCAGCAGAAGCCGAGCGCTCCGTGGCTTCAGGGACGTTCTTTCTGACGCTGGTTTCTCTCCTCAGGCGGAGTTGTGCTCGGTGCAGACGGTGCTGGTGAACTGCATGACTCTGAGAAGCTCTCACGCCATTTTCTCTCTTCTGTCGGAGAAGCTCAAGGCTCCGGGGGGACAGAGCGGGCTGCAGAGGCACCTCACCTCCGCGGGACGCCCCGTGTAAGTTTAGGAACGGTTTGGACTAGGGCTGTGCAATTAATCGAAATTCGATTACGATTTCGATTACAACAGTAAACGATTACAAAATTAGCATAACCGCAAAAACAATTTTTTTAATTTTTTTTTGTCAATTTTTTTTTCTTTCTAATTTTAAATTTTTGGATTTTTGTCACATTTTTGCTGGATTTTTGTCTTTTTTTTGATGGATTTTTGTCTTTTTTTTGATGGATTTTTGTCTTTTTTAGATGGATTTTTGTCTTTTTTTATTTGATGGATTTTTGTCTTTTTTTTTGATGGATTTTTGTCTTTTTTTGATGGATTTTTGTCACTTTTTTGATGGATTTTTGTCTTTTTTTTTTGATGGATTTTTGTCTTTTTTTGATGGATTTTTGTCATTTTTTTTGATGGATTTTTGTCTTTTTTTTGATGGATTTTTGTCGCTTTTTTGATGGATTTTTGTCTTTTTTTTTGATGGATTTTTGTCTTTTTTTTTGATGGATTTTTGTCACTTTTTTAGATGGATTTTTGTCTTTTTTTTGATGGATTTTTGTCACTTTTTTGATGGATTTTTGTCTTTTTTTGATGGATTTTTGTCACTTTTTTGATGGATTTTTGTCTTTTTTTTTGATGGATTTTTGTCACTTTTTTGATGGATTTTTGTCTTTTTTTGATGGATTTTTGTCACTTTTTTTATGGATTTTTTTAAAGGCAACAAATAATCGTTTGAATAATCGTGATTTCAATTATGACAAAAATAATCGTGATTATTATTTTTTCAATAATCGAGCAGCCCTAGTTTGGACTCGAGAGTGGTTGAATCTTTACAGTTTCAGTATTAGTATTTGCTTTAGCTGCTCCTTTGTGAACCTGGTGTCCCTGACCTTCCGTTCACACTGATGCACAGCAGGTCTGAGTGTGATTGTTTGTTCACAGGCTGCTGGTTCTGGATGAGATGGATCAGCTGGACAGTAAAGCGCAGGACGTCCTGTACACCATATTCGAGTGGCCTTATCTCCTCAAGTCCCGCCTCTGCCTCATCGGTGAGTCACGACGGCAGCTTCAAATAACTCGTTTACAAATCATATCCTATTTTACTCAAGTCGGCTCATGAAGAATGTCATAGTCCTGTAAGTGTGGCTCGACTGATAAACAGTGATAGACCTCCCTTTGGAAAGAGCCGAGCCAGAGCTTTAAAACGAGCCCTGCCACAACTTCCATCGCCTCAGGCAAGCAGACAAAATAGGTACAAACTTGTAAGCGATTTTCACCGCAAAGTTTATGTTGTAGACTTCTGCGGATAATGAACCATAAGAGATTTAGGCAAGGCAAGTTTATTTGTAGAGCACAATTCATACACAAGGCAATTCAAAGCTTCACAGTTGCATAAATACAAGAAAACAAATAGAATCAATAAAAACATCAACATAAAATTAATCAATTACAGTAAAAGGCGAGAGTGCAGATAAAACACTTTCAGTCATATGTATCGGTAAAAAGATCTGTTTTCAGCCTGGATTTGAACATTGTCAGAGTTGAGGCCTGATGAAGACTGTTCCAGATTTTAGCTGCGTGAAACTGAAACGCAGCCTCACCGTGTTTAGTCCTGACTCTGGGAACCACCAGGAGACCCCTCCCTGAAGTTCTCAGGGCCCGAGATGGTTCATACGGCTCTAACATGTCAGAGCAGAGCTGTTTTAAAGTCTATTCTCTGAGCGACAGGAAGCCAGTGCAGAGACCGGAGCACTGGACTAATATGGTCGTGTTTCCTGGTTCTTGTCAGGACTCGAGCAGCAGCGTTCTGGATGTTCTGTAGCTCTGATAGCTCGTTTAGAGAGGCCAGTGAGCAGCCGGTACAGTATCTAGCCTGCTGGAGACAAATGGATAAGTCTCTCCAAGTCTGGTTTTGACACTATTACGATTTAATGTTTTTTGTTTTGGAATCTACTGTTTCTTTGTCCTTCAAACAAGCTCCCTCTGAAGAACCTCAAGATGAATGTTCTGGATAAATCAGCCCTATGCCCCCACACAGCGCCCCCTGCTGTCACAGATCAACACTGACGTTTGACATATTAGCATCAGCCAATCAAAATGCCCAATAATCGGTCAACCCTTATTAGATTCATTTTCCGCATGTCCGTACACCTTCAAGAATTTGCTTAATTATACTGATAACTTCAGCCTAATACTGAGAAGTGTCTAAACTCAGCCGGCGGAGAGTCACGTGATCAGTGGAGCTCCACTTTTCCACAGGCAATGACGTCACCTCCTCAGGACGACGCTTAAACTATTCCAAACAACGCGGCACGGTAGCGCGGCGGTTAGCGCCTCCGCTTCACGGCTAGAAGGTCCCGGGTTCAATTCCCACCAGGACGGGGCCTTTCAGTGTGGAGTTTGCATGTTCTCCCCGTGTCTGCGGAGGTTTCCTCCACTACCACTAAAAACATGTGCAATAGGTGAATCCTCCAGCCAGGTGATTCTGACCATCAGCCTGGCTCCACATCTGGAGACGGGCCCCCGGGCGCGGCACGGCCGTCGACCACTGCTCCTTACGGGTCGCCCCAGCGGCATCGAAGGATGGGTTGAATGCAGAGACACATTTCCCTACGGGGACAATAAAGTTACAAACATACAAACAAACAAAACTATGGCTGCGTCTGAAACCATCAAATTATAGCCTCTAAGGACTAACACCAGCAACTAATCCTTAACCTTTCATGGGGTTGGAGTGAAAAAAATGATCTCCATTAAGTTGTGGCACAATGTACCGTATCCCGCTCTCCCTTTTGTCTTTTCTGTCAGCGTAGAATTTACTCACGGACAATTATTAAGTAAAAAACACAACATGCTACGACACCTGCAGTGGCGCTTATGGCCTCCAGGGGCAAGAGTTCACAGTTCTGCTTTCCTCTGACCACGTGACTCCATGGGCTGCGTTTAGACCCTCTCGCTAACGTCAGCCTAATATAAACTTGTGTTAATACCGGCTTGTATCTGACCGTGCACTTGTGATCCTTCAGGAATCGCCAACGCCCTGGACCTCACAGACCGGATCCTGCCCCGACTCCAGGCTCGCCCCGAGTGTCTCCCCCGGCTGCTCAACTTCCCCCCCTACAGCCGGCAGGAGCTGACGGCCATCGTGCAGGACCGCCTGGCCCAGGTAACGGCTCGGACGCCCTTAACGCCGCGGCTTCATAATGTTCTGCGTCTGAAGGACTGTGTGGTTTCAGGCGTCCGCTGAGAACCTGCTGGACGCCACGGCGGTTCAGTTCTGCGCTCGGAAAGTGTCGGCCGTGTCCGGAGACGCTCGGAAAGCTCTGGACATCTGCAGGTGAGGACGAGGACAGGGGACTTTCACTGTGACGGGAGGAGGCGTGGCTTTGTGCTTCATTTATTTACTAAACGTTCTTCTCAGACGCGCCGTGGAGATGGTCGAGTCCGACGAAAGGAAGAAAACGACGACAGAGAAAAGCGGCGACGCTAAAGGTGAGACTTTGAAGAGTTTTGCTCAGAAAAAAATAATAATATATATTTATATATATTTTTTATTCACTTTTTTTTCATTTTTGTGACATTTTTGCCACTTTTTCATTAATTTTTTGTTATTTTTTGTCATTTTTTCGTCATTTTTTTGTCATTTTTTGTCACATTTTTTCGTCATTTTTTGTCATTTTTTTGTCATTTTTTCGTCACATTTTTTGTCATTTTTTGTCATTTTTTCGTCACATTTTTTGTCACATTTTTTCGTCACATTTTTTGTTATTTTTTTGTCATTTTTTCGTCACATTTTTTGTCATTTTTTCGTCACATTTTTAGTCATTTTTTTGTCATTTTTTGTCATTTTTTGTTATTTTTTGTCATTTTTTCGTCACATTTTTTGTCACATTTTTTCGTCACATTTTTTGTCATTTTTTTGTCATTTTTTCGTCACATTTTTTGTCATTTTTTCGTCACATTTTTTTTCATTTTTTCGTCACATTTTTTGTCATTTTTTTGTCATTTTTTCGTCACATTTTTTGTCATTTTTTCGTCACATTTTTAGTCATTTTTTCGTCACATTTTTTGTCATTTTTTGTTATTTTTTGTCATTTTTTGTTATTTTTTGTCATTTTTTCGTCACATTTTTTGTCATTTTTTTGTCATTTTTTCGTCACATTTTTTTTCATTTTTTCGTCACATTTTTTGTCATTTTTTCGTCACATTTTTTGTCATTTTTTTGTCATTTTTTCGTCACATTTTTTGTCATTTTTTGTCACATTTTTTGTCATTTTTTTGTTATTTTTTGTCATTTTTTCGTCACATTTTTTGTCATTTTTTCGTCACATTTTTTCGTCACATTTTTTTGTCACATTTTTTGTCATTTTTTGTCACATTTTTTGTCATTTTTTGGTCACATTTTTTCGTCACATTTTTTGTCGTTTTTTTGTCATTTTTTCGTCACATTTTTTTGTCACATTTTTTGTCACATTTTTTGTCATTTTTTCGTCACATTTTTTGTAATTTTTTGTATTTTTTTTTGTAATTTTTGGTCAGATTTTTTGTCATTTTTTCGTCACATTTTTTGTTATTTTTTTGTCATTTTTTCGTCACATTTTTTGTCATTTTTTCCGTCACATTTGTCATTTTTTTGTAATTTTTGGTCAAATTTTTGGTCATTTTTTTGTTATTTTTTGTCACATTTTTCGTCACATTTTTTGTCATTTTTTCGTCACATTTTGTCATTTTTTCGTCACATTTTTTGTCATTTTTTCGTCACATTTTTTGTCATTTTTTGTCACATTTTTTGTCATTTTTTGTCACATTTTTTGTCATTTTTTGTCACATTTTTTGTCACATTTTTTGGTCACATTTTTTGGTCACATTTTTTGTCGTTTTTTTGTCATTTTTTTGTCGCATTTTTTGTCACATTTTTTGTCATTTTTTCGTCACATTTTTTGTAATTTTTTCGTCACATTTTTAGTCATTTTTTTGTCATTTTTTGTCATTTTTTGTTATTTTTTGTCATTTTTTCGTCACATTTTTTGTCACATTTTTTCGTCACATTTTTTGTCATTTTTTTGTCATTTTTTCGTCACATTTTTTGTCATTTTTTCGTCACATTTTTTTTCATTTTTTCGTCACATTTTTTGTCATTTTTTTGTCATTTTTTCGTCACATTTTTTGTCATTTTTTCGTCACATTTTTTGTCATTTTTTCGTCACATTTTTTGTCATTTTTTTGTCATTTTTTCGTCACATTTTTTGTCATTTTTTGTCACATTTTTTGTCATTTTTTTGTTATTTTTTGTCATTTTTTCGTCACATTTTTTGTCATTTTTTTGTCATTTTTTCGTCACATTTTTTGTCATTTTTTCGTCACATTTTTTTTCATTTTTTCGTCACATTTTTTGTCATTTTTTGTTATTTTTTGTCATTTTTCGTCACATTTTTTGTCATTTTTCGTCACATTTTTTGTCATTTTTTCGTCACATTTTTTGTCATTTTTTCGTCACATTTTTTTTCATTTTTTCGTCACATTTTTTGTCATTTTTTCGTCACATTTTTTGTCATTTTTTTGTCATTTTTTCGTCACATTTTTTGTCATTTTTTGTCACATTTTTTGTCATTTTTTTGTTATTTTTTGTCATTTTTTCGTCACATTTTTTGTCATTTTTTCGTCACATTTTTTCGTCACATTTTTTTGTCACATTTTTTGTCACATTTTTTGTCATTTTTTGTCATTTTTTGGTCACATTTTTTCGTCACATTTTTTGTCGTTTTTTTGTCATTTTTTCGTCACATTTTTTTGTCACATTTTTTGTCACATTTTTTGTCATTTTTTCGTCACATTTTTTGTAATTTTTTGTATTTTTTTTTGTAATTTTTGGTCAGATTTTTTGTCATTTTTTCGTCACATTTTTTGTTATTTTTTTGTCATTTTTTCGTCACATTTTTTGTCATTTTTTCCGTCACATTTGTCATTTTTTTGTAATTTTTGGTCAAATTTTTGGTCATTTTTTTGTTATTTTTTGTCACATTTTTCGTCACATTTTTTGTCATTTTTTCGTCACATTTTGTCATTTTTTCGTCACATTTTTTGTCATTTTTTCGTCACATTTTTTGTCATTTTTTGTCACATTTTTTGTCATTTTTTGTCACATTTTTTGTCATTTTTTGTCACATTTTTTGTCACATTTTTTGGTCACATTTTTTCGTCACATTTTTTGTCGTTTTTTTGTCATTTTTTTGTCGCATTTTTTGTCACATTTTTTGTCATTTTTTCGTCACATTTTTTGTAATTTTTTCGTCACATTTTTAGTCATTTTTTTGTCATTTTTTGTCATTTTTTGTTATTTTTTGTCATTTTTTCGTCACATTTTTTGTCACATTTTTTCGTCACATTTTTTGTCATTTTTTTGTCATTTTTTCGTCACATTTTTTGTCATTTTTTCGTCACATTTTGTTTCATTTTTTCGTCACATTTTTTGTCATTTTTTTGTCATTTTTTCGTCACATTTTTTGTCATTTTTTCGTCACATTTTTTGTCATTTTTTCGTCACATTTTTAGTCATTTTTTCGTCACATTTTTTGTCATTTTTTGTTATTTTTTGTCATTTTTTCGTCACATTTTTTGTCATTTTTTGTTATTTTTTGTCATTTTTTGTTATTTTTTGTCATTTTTTCGTCACATTTTTTGTCATTTTTTTGTCATTTTTTCGTCACATTTTTTGTCATTTTTTCGTCACATTTTTTTTCATTTTTTCGTCACATTTTTTGTCATTTTTTCGTCACATTTTTTGTCATTTTTTTGTCATTTTTTCGTCACATTTTTTGTCATTTTTTGTCACATTTTTTGTCATTTTTTTGTTATTTTTTGTCATTTTTTCGTCACATTTTTTGTCATTTTTTCGTCACATTTTTTCGTCACATTTTTTTGTCACATTTTTTGTCATTTTTTGTCACATTTTTTGTCATTTTTTGGTCACATTTTTTCGTCACATTTTTTGTCGTTTTTTTGTCATTTTTTCGTCACATTTTTTTGTCACATTTTTTGTCACATTTTTTGTCATTTTTTCGTCACATTTTTTGTCATTTTTTGTCATTTTTTGTTATTTTTTGTCATTTTTTCGTCACATTTTTTGTCATTTTTTCGTCACATTTTTTGTCATTTTTTGTTATTTTTTGTCATTTTTTGTTATTTTTTGTCATTTTTTCGTCACATTTTTTGTCATTTTTTTGTCATTTTTTCGTCACATTTTTTGTCATTTTTTCGTCACATTTTTTTTCATTTTTTCGTCACATTTTTTGTCATTTTTTCGTCACATTTTTTGTCATTTTTTTGTCATTTTTTCGTCACATTTTTTGTCATTTTTTGTCACATTTTTTGTCATTTTTTTGTTATTTTTTGTCATTTTTTCGTCACATTTTTTGTCATTTTTTCGTCACATTTTTTCGTCACATTTTTTTGTCACATTTTTTGTCATTTTTTGTCACATTTTTTGTCATTTTTTGTCATTTTTTGGTCACATTTTTTCGTCACATTTTTTGTCGTTTTTTTGTCATTTTTTCGTCACATTTTTTTGTCACATTTTTTGTCACATTTTTTGTCATTTTTTCGTCACATTTTTTGTAATTTTTTGTATTTTTTTTGTAATTTTTGGTCAGATTTTTTGTCATTTTTTCGTCACATTTTTTGTTATTTTTTTGTCATTTTTTCGTCACATTTTTTGTCATTTTTTCCGTCACATTTGTCATTTTTTTGGTAATTTTTGGTCAAATTTTTGGTCATTTTTTTGTTATTTTTTGTCACATTTTTCGTCACATTTTTTGTCATTTTTTCGTCACATTTTGTCATTTTTTCGTCACATTTTTTGTTATTTTTTGTCATTTTTTCGTCACATTTTTTGTTATTTTTTGTCATTTTTTCGTCACATTTTTCGTCACATTTTTTGTCATTTTTTCTCACATTTTTTCTCACTTTTTTGTCACATCATCATTGTTTTCGTCTCAGTTTTGTCGCTATTTTCTCACCTTTTTTCCAGAAGCTTTTGGATTGGGGTAAAGCCAAACTGGAGAAAACGTGCTCGGTTCAGGCGGGAGTTAAGGGGTTAAAAGGAAAGCATCCAAAAACAAAAAAAGCGCTGGAAAAGCAACAAAAAAGTGACAAAAACACAACAAAATGTGACGAACGTGACGACAAAGCGATGAAAAAACAATAACATGACAAACAAACAAAAAGGAGACGAAAACACAACGAAAAAGCAACAAAAACACGGAAGATATTACAACTAGGGGGCGCTGAGGGACAAAACTGACCCCAAAAAAATGTGCAAACTATCCACCGGGGGTTGCTGCAGCGCCCTCAGCACCCTGGGTTCCCACAGCCTTGGTTTTGCTGCTTTGTAAACTAGAAAAGCAGATCCTAAACATGTCCTCCCTCCGTTTTCCAGCGTCCCGCGTGAGCGTTCCTCAGGTGGCCCGAGTCCTGGCCGAGGTTTACGGAGACCGGATGGCGGCGCAGACCGAGGGGGAGAGTTTCCCTCTTCAACAGAAGCTGCTGGTCTGCTGCCTCCTGCTGCTGATCAGGAGCGGCAAGAGCAAAGAGGTCCAGCTGGGCAAGGTCAGCACTGGACACCTGCAGGGTTCTGTCCCACAACCTCAAAAACTGACACATTCATTATTGTTATATAAAGTTATTGCCTCTTGTTTTGTACTGTTTTAGTCAAAAGCCTAAATAAAATACAGGAGCTGAATCTGCTGCGGCTGAGGGAGGTCCGGTCATAACAGCAGCTGTTAGCTCTCTGTTAGCTTTGCGTTAGCTCTCTGTTAGCTTTACGTTAGCTCTCTGTTAGCTTTACGTTAGCTCTCTGTTAGCTTTACGTTAGCTCTCTGTTAGCTTTACGTTAGCTCTCTGTTAGCTTTACGTTAGCTCTCCGTTAGCTTTACGTTAGCTCTCCGTTAGCTTTATGTTAGCTCTCCGTTAGCTTTACGTTAGCTCTCCGTTAGCTTTACGTTAGCTCTCTGTTAGCTCTCTGTTAGCTTTACGTTAGCTCTCTGTTAGCTTTACGTTAGCTCTCTGTTAGCTTTACGTTAGCTCTCCGTTAGCTTTACGTTAGCTCTCCGTTAGCTTTACGTTAGCTCTCCGTTAGCTTTACGTTAGCTCTCCGTTAGCTTTACGTTAGCTCTCTGTTAGCTTTACGTTAGCTCTCTGTTAGCTTTACGTTAGCTCTGTTAGCTTTACGTTAGCTCTGTTAGCTTTACGTTAGCTCTGTTAGCTTTACGTTAGCACTCTGTTAGCTTTACGTTAGCTCTCTCTGTTAGCTTTATGTTAGCTCTCTGTTAGCTTTACGTTAGCTCTCTCTGTTAGCTTTATGTTAGCTCTCTGTTAGCTTTACGTTAGCTCTCTCTGTTAGCTTTACCTTAGCTCTCTGTTAGCTTTACGTTAGCTCTGTTAGCTTTACGTTAGCTCTGTTAGCTTTACGTTAGCTCTCTGTTAGCTTTACCTTAGCTCTCTGTTAGCTTTACGTTAGCTCTCTGTTAGCTTTACGTTAGCTCTCTGTTAGCTTTACGTTAGCTCTCTGTTAGCTTTACGTTAGATGAAGGATATTGTTCGGCCAATGGGAATAATTTACTTTACTGGTCATTGAGGTGAAATTATGGCCTAATGTTACAGAGACGAGATGCAGGTTGTTCATTTTATACTCACTACTGCCCCCTCAGGTCATACGTGTAACTGCAGCTTCTATAGCTCGTGCATGACGGCACTTCAGACCCGAATTAACACCTTTCTGAGTGACAGTGCAGGATTTTAGAGGCAGTTGTGGTGAACAGGTCTGAGCTCATTCTACACATTCAGACATGGAGGAACATGTAGGGGGAGGAACATACTTAATTTTAACATTTTTAAACTCCGTATAGTCCCTTTTAATGAAATGATCAGGACTGAACACCAGCAAGGTCTTTTTTTACAGTGTGATGGAGAAGATTTACATTAATGTGCCAAAAGATACTGTTTGTTTTTGGGCAGTCGGTGAGGAATGTGCTTCTCTTTGGTCCTCATGGAGTTGACATTGCTGTAAGACCACCCCCTGGTGGCCTGGGGCGGCGCCAACATTTTTTTTTTCCTTCTAAAAATCGCTATGACCCTGGGCTGAGTGATTTATTTTTAACCACGTTGGTTTTTGTATCGGCCCTAAAAAGTGGAAGCCTTTTCAGAGCTTGATTAACTGTCAGTCAATGGACATGGCTCCGCCCACCCTGTGAGGAGGGGTTCCGGTTTGTGATGCTACTGAGACAGAAATTACTACAATAATCACAACTAATGCTGCTGCTTATACCACTATCGTAATAGATGATTTAAGGCAGTGATCCCCTTTCATGTACTTACGTGTGTGTGTACTTGTACTCACGGCTTTGTGAGGACCGGTTTGAGTTTTTACCAACAGAGTGAGGACATTTTGGGTGGTCCTCACTTCTTTGAAGGACTGTTTGAGGGTCAAGATGTGGTTTTAGGGCTAGGGTTAGAATTGGTCTTAGATTAGGGTTAGGATTAAGGTTAGGGGCCATAACCTCAGATTAGGGCCCCAAACCCTAACCTTAAATTATTCTCATTTGGCTGTACAATATCCTCTAGGGAGCCTTCATCTAAAGCAGTTATGGCCTAACCTCAGATTATTTGGATTCTATACTTTATTCATCTCAAAGGGAATTGTTAACCTGCTCAAAACAACATATGAAAAAGATTCTCCAGAAAACGTAACAAAATGGAGCGGTTCGATTCCCCAGGCTCCTCGTTTGTGTTTGTTGGGGAAATGTCTTCTGAAGTTGTGTTTGTGGCTGACCTGCGTGTGCTCCTGTGTCTCTGCAGCTCCATGAGGTTTACAGCCGGCTCTGTGCCCAGAGGCAGGTGGGCGCGGCGGGGCAGAGCGAGTGCCTGTCCCTCTGCAGCCTGTTGGAGAGCAGAGGAATCTTCGCCCTCAAAAAGGCCAAAGAGGCTCGACTCACCAAGGTACGGAGGAGCCTGTGTTTGTGTTGAGACGAAGGCGGTTTCCCGAAGCCCAGGCTTTTAATCATCATCAACCCCTTAACTCCCGCCTGAACCGAGCACGTTTTCTCCAGTTTGGCTTTACCCCAATCCAAAAGCTTCTGGAAAAAAGCTGTGAACAAGCAACTAAACTGAGACGAAAACAATGATAGAAATGTGATGAAAAAGTGACGAAAAATGTATGAAAAGTGGAAAAAATGTCACAAGAAATTGACAAAAAATTGCCGAAACAATGACAAAAATGTGACAAAAAATGACACAAATTTGATTAAAAAAAAGTGACGAAAAAAATTTGATTAAAATTTGACCCAAAAAATTACAAATATTTGACAAATGTGACAAAAAATGAAAAAAAAATTGATTACAATTTGACCAAAAAATTGACAAATAATGACACAAAATTGACACAAAATGACTAAAATGTGATAAAAATTTGACCAAAAAAAACTACACAAATTTGACAAAAATGTGATAAATTGACAAAAAATTACGAAAAAAAATGACAAATTTGACATAAAAAAAATTACAAAAAATGTGACAAAAAAATTACACAAATTTGATAAATAATTGACGAAAAAAATGTGTCAAAATGTGATAAAAATTGGGCAAAATGTTTACAAATATTTGACAAATGACCAAAAATGTGATTAAAATTTGACAAAAAAATGTGACAAAAAATGACACAAATTTGATTTAAAAAAAGTGACGAAAAAAGTGTGATAAAAATGTGACCAAAAAAATTACAAATATTTGACAAATGACCAAAAAAAACTACAAAAATTTTGACAAATGTGACAAAAAATTAAAAAAAAATGGATTAAAAATTGACAAAAAATTGACAAAAATGTGATAAAAATTTGACCAAAAAAAAATTACAAATATTTGACAAAAACATGATAAAAAATTGACAAGAAAAAGACAAAAAATGACAAAAATGTGAAAAAAAAGACAGATGTGATAAAAAAAAAATTCAAAAAATGTGACAAAAAAATTACACAAATTTGATTAAAAAAAATTGACGAAAAAAATGTGTCAATGTGATAAAAATTGGACAAAATGTTTTCAAATATTTGACAAATGACCAACAATGTGATTAAAATTTGACCAAAAAAATGACAAAAATTTAACCAAAAAAATGACAAAAATTTGACCAAAAAAGGACAAAAATGTGAAAAAAGACAAAAAATTGACATAAAAAATTACCAAAAATTTGACAAAAAAAATGACAAATGTGATAAAAATTTGACAAACATTTTACCAAAAAAAATGAAAAAAAATTGACTAATGACAAAAAAATTACGAAAAAATGAAGAAAAAAAAGGTGACAAAAAATGACAAAAAAATGTGGGGAAAAAATGACAAAGTTACAAAAATGAGTTGAATACCCAACGTAACAATGATGGGGAAAAAGTCTGACGTGAGGAAAAAGATCCTCTCGGTTCAGGCGGGAGTTAAGAGGTTAACTTGAGTCATAAATAGTTGAATTGTTGAGGGAAAGCGGCTGCACAGTGAATAACATCTTCATCTGTTCAGATTTTCCTGAAGATCGAGGAGAAGGACGTGGAGAACGCCCTGAAGGACCGCACTCTCCTGGGAAGCATTTTAGCCGCCGGGCTCCCCTGAACTGTCTCCTCATTTATTCCACATTTAAATCTGCTTTTCATGTTGAGCTTTTTAAAGACGACGGTCGATCTGAACCTTCTCGTTTTTGCCGAGAGTTTGTACAGTTCGTTTTTATACATTTTTATTCATTTTTTCCTCTGGTTTTGTCGCTCGGTTTGAGTGGAATCAAATTTGAACCATGTTTTTTTTCTTCTTCCCAGAAACGTGTACATTTCTACTGGAAATAAATGTACAGATGTTTTGAACTTGACTTTGTTTCTCGTCTGATGTTTAAATGATAGTTTAGTTCATCTTTAAAGGTAAGATTCGAGCGCACACAGCAGCACAGGGATTCCCAGGCTGGTTTAAAGGGATATTGATGCTGTGAATCAAAAATGACTTGAGTTGTACAATATTCCAGACACTTTACACACCCCATATATAAAAGATTATTTAACTCTGGCCCCGAAGATGATTTTGAGAAATATTATTGTGCAAATGCCTGTTAAAGTATCTAAAAATGTGAGAAACAGTGTCAGTATTTTTAAAAATGACCCAAAAGTGGGTCATAGAACCATTTTCAGTGGGTCGTGAGTCTATAGGGAACTTTTATTCATTATTTTCCACCTGAAACTGCACAGAAACGCTAACTGTGTCTGTTAAAATGAATGTTATTGGGTTGTTTTGATCATAATATCAGTCTTACAGGGAAATCTACAGCTAAAAAAAGTGACAAAAATCCATCAAAAAAAGACAAAAATCCATCAAAAAAAAGACAAAAATCCAGCAAAAAAGTGACAAAAATCCATTTAAAAAAATGACAAAAATCCAGCAAAAAAGTGACAAAAATCCAGCAAAAAAGTGACAAAAATCCAGCAAAAAAGTGACAAAAATCCATCAAAAAAAGACAAAAATCCATAAAAAAAAGACAAAAATCCAGCAAAAAGTGACAAAAATCCAGCAAAAAAAGACAAAAATCCAGCAAAAAAAAGACAAAAATCCAGCAAAAAAATGACAAAAATCCATCAAAAAAGTGACAAAAATCCATCAAAAAAGTGACAAAAATCCATCAAAAAAGAGACAAAAATCCATCAAAAAAATGACAAAAATCCATCAAAAAAGTGACAAAAATCCAGCAAAAAAAGACAAAAATCCAGCAAAAAAAAGACAAAAATCCATCAAAAAAGTGACAAAAATCCATCAAAAAAGTGACAAAAATCCATCAAAAAAGTGACAAAAATCCATCAAAAAAGAGACAAAAATCCATCAAAAAAATGACAAAAATCCAGCAAAAAAAGACAAAAATCCAGCAAAAAAGAGACAAAAATCCATCAAAAAAATGACAAAAATCCAGCAAAAAATGACAAAAATCCAGCAAAAAAGTGACAAAAATCCATCAAAAAAGTGACAAAAATCCAGCAAAAAAAGACAAAAATCCAGCAAAAAAAAGACAAAAATCCAGCAAAAAAAAGACAAAAATCCATCAAAAAAGTGACAAAAATCCAGCAAAAAAGTGACAAAAATCCAGCAAAAAAAAGACAAAAATCCATCAAAAAAGTGACAAAAATCCAGCAAAAAAGTGACAAAAATCCAGCAAAAAAAAGACAAAAATCCAGCATAAAAGAAACTCCAGCACAGAACCTCTGGCCCCCAAGATGATTTTGAGAAATATTATTGTGCAAATAAGAGATCAAATACCTGTATCTAAAAATGTGAGAAACAGTCAGTATTTTTAAAAATGTCAGAACGGTGATTCTCTACTGGTGGGTCGGGGCCCAAAAGTCGGTCATAGAACCCTTTTCAGTGGGTCGCGAGTCTATAGGGAACTTTTATTCATTATTTTCCACCTGAAACTGCACAGAAACGCTGTGTCTGTTAAAATGAATGTTATTGGGTTGTTTTGATCATAATTTCAAGTCTTGCAGGGAAATCTACGGCTTGTTCAACTATTGTGCTGTCAAAAGTTAATGGTGTGACAGAATTGTTTTGACATGTTTAGTTATAGTTTAGTTGAGCAGCAGAGGGCGCTCTAGCATGTGAACTGTGATTCCCCTGACTTGATTAGCGCCACTTGGACAGGTGTGTGTGGCATTGTTGCCTCACAATCGAAGGTCAATGCAAGCAAGAGAATGGAGACACTGTTGGTATGTAATCTATAGTTCACTATAGTGATCATTGTGCATTTGCTATAGCTAAAATTGTGCTCTGGTATAATCTGTTTTAAAAGGCATTCATAGCCTAAATACTTATTTATTGTATTTTCTTTTCTAAGGTTTTCAACCTGCTGCTGCTGTTGTTGCTGCTGTAAACTAAATGCTGCTCTCAGAAGCAAAACAACAAAGTAGCAAAAATAAAAGATGTAATGAAGCTGAGTTGAGCCTCTGTCCTCCATCTACGTTTGGCTTTTTCAAGTTTAGCCCACATTGACTTTTAGAAAGCTTGACAACAATAACTTGTGGAAAATACAACACTTTATACGATATATGACAAATTATCATTTGATTTGGGTCCTTGTGATCCGAGGGTAATGGTGGATCCCAAAGCCCTGACTCTTGGAAACCACTGATGTAAAACATTGGCATTTGCTGAAAATAGTTCGGCCCTCGGGTGTTTTGGCAATGATGCAAACTTGCCTCCCCCGGCAACAGACACATCAGTCCATGGGCCAGACCAAATATCGGTACCGAAAAGGTGGCAAAGGCTGTCGTTGATTTTGAAGTAGGTCCATGTCTGAGGTTTATATTTTTGTGCCTTTTCAGAGTTACAGCTTTATCAGAGTTTTCAGCTGTTGAAGTGAATCACCCCCTTGTCAAAAAAGTCGCTTTTGACACTGGTCCATATTTTGGTTTAAGCCATTTCCAGCCCATTAGATACTGATTTACACCATTGTATTTGGTATCATTGTAAAGAAGACATTTTCATGTTTCATTTGAGCCCAGATGTACTACTCTGTGACTATTACCGTGGTAACCAAAGCTCCTCAAACTCAAACCTGAGGACGTTTTTTCACCATTTTCACAAAAACAGTTTTACTATGTTTAACGCTGTTTCTTCAAGGAACATCACAGAGACAAATGTTTGATACTGGGCAACTCTCTAGACTCTGAGGATTCAGGAAATGTATAACATGTCAGTGCTTTCTCAACTTAAGGCCTCACAGTGAGCCACGAAGTAAAAGAATGTCCACCTCACATGAGCCTCTCCCATTGAAATAAGCCTATATCTGCCATTCTAAGGTTGGAACAGAGACTTTCTGTCCAGGACAATTATTCTGTATAATATAAACTGTATCCTAAATTGTAAAAAAAAAGATCCATATTATGTAGCCCAGGGGTGTCCAAACCTTTTTCATGGGGGGCCGCATATTAAAGCGTACACAGGGTGAAGGCCCGTAGATCAGTGGTTAGTGCCGCAAAACCTTCAATGAGCAGAGGTTTAAATTCTGTTATTTTTCAAAAAATAGAAAAGTGAAAAGTGGGGCTTGCATAAGTATCATACAGCATGAATTCATACTTTGTGTAACCCCCTTTTTACTGCAATAACAGCACAAGTCTTTTGGGTTTGACTCTACAAGATTTGCACATGTAGAGACTGATATTTTAGCCCATTCCTCTTTACAAAACAACTCCAGCTCTGTCACATTAGAAGGAGAGCGTTTGTGAACAGCAGTTTTCAGATTATTCCACAGATTTTCAATAGGATTTAGGTCAGGACTTTGACTGGGCCATTCTAACACATTAATATGTTTTTATTGAACCATTCCATTGTAGATTTATCTTTGTGTTTAGGGTCATTGTCCTGCTGAAGGTGAATCTCCGCCCCAGCCTCAGTTCTCTTGTGACTCCAGCAGGTTTTCCTCCAAAATGTCTCTGTATTTGGCTCCATCCATCTTCACAACTATTCTCACAATCTCCCCAGTCCCCGCTGAGGAAAAGCAGCCCCACAGCATGATGCCCCCCCCCGTATATCTGACACTGGGGATGGTGCACTCAGGACCATGAGCAGTGTTAGGTTTGCTCCATACATAACGTTTTGCATTTGGGCAAAAAGTTCAATTTTTGTCTCATCTGACCAAAGCTCCTTCTTCCACATGGAGCTGTGTCCTCCATATGACTTCAGCAAACTTCAAACAGGATTTCTTATGGCCTCCTTTCAATAATGGCTTTCTTCTTCCACTCGTCCATGAAGGCCAGATTTGTGTAGATACGACTTATAGTTGTCCCATGTACAGATTCCAGCTCAGCGGCAGGACTTCACAGCTCCTCCAGAGTTATCATGGGGCACTTGGTTGCATTTCTCACCAGTGTCCTCCTTGTTCAGTTTGTTAGTTTAGGTGAACGACCACGCCTTGGTAAGTTGGCAGTGGTGCTTTACTCTTTCCATTTCTGAATGATGGATTGAACAGTTGCTCCGGGAGATGTTCAAATCTTGGGAAATCTTTGTATAACTTAATGCTGCTTTAAACTTCTCCACAGCTTCATCCCTGACCTCTCTGGTGCTCCTTGACCTTCATGATGTTGTTTAGTGACCAATACACTCCGACCACAGCTCTGAGGGCCTAAAAGAACAGCTGTAATTATACTGAGAGTAGATTACACACAGGTGCCTCTATTTAACCGTTAGGCCAAGGTGTGAACATTCTGGAGTCATTAGGAATGTTTTAAAGGCAATTTAATGCACTCAGAAAATGCTGTATGATACTTATGCACGCTCCACTTTTCACTTTTCTATTTTTTGAAAAATAACAGAATCATGTATCATTTTGCTTTCACTTCACAGTTGTCGGTTACTTGTGTGTGAACGTTCAGTAAAAAAATCAAAATAAAATCTTTATGTTTAGGGTGGATTTATTAAGGTATACACGTTACTTAGTCTGATGTTGTAAACATGACAAAATGTGCAAAAGTTCAAGGTGTATGAATACTTTCGAGAGGCACAGTACAGTGTACAGGCACAGTTATTCCTTCACAGTATTTCATAAACTAAAATACAAACACTTGGCCACAGAATGCAGGGGCACATTTTATTGCATTAGATCCGATCATTGTTTCTGTCTCAGCCTGGATTAGTTGCCTTTAGCTTTAGCTTACTGCCGCTAGCTCTGACATACTGTTGCTAGCCTTTAACTTACTGCCTTTAACTTTTCGACATTTTGTGTTCCTGTGGAAACATCTGGATCAGTGCATCTGTGATATCCAGACACCCTCATATGATGCCTCTTGTTTGTGTCTCCCTCAGGTCCAGCTCGAACATCTTCTTTTTATAGGAAAACATAAATTCTTCACATTTACATCAGTGATGTTCAGCGTTTTTGTGTATTTGCCTGGATATGAATATCAAAATATAAAGAAAGTCAAGTCCCTAAAGCGTTATTTTGCATCAACTACAGTAAGTTTTTGTTTGTTTGGAAATCATTTTGTGTGAACTCAAAGTGAGGTCAGTTTGTTAGTTCAAGTTTACATGACAAAGGACAAAACACATGTTTCCAATATGTTCATGATCACATATACGTATGTAAACTTCAAGGATGTTTACAAGTCTTTTTTCTTTCCCTTTCCCTGTCAATCTTAAGTGAATGACTGTGGACAGATAGTTTCTATTTCCACATGGTTATACGGAGCTTGTACATCTGGGTATAGTTGGTATAGCAGGGCTGAGCGATATTATATATATTTTTGTGTGATCAGAACTAAAGCCTCCTCAGTGGCCCCTAAACTTTGGAACAGCCTCCTCTACATGTGCGCTCGGCTCAGTCTATAGGAGTTTAAAACCACATTAAAAACTCATCTTTTTGCTCTGGCCTTCAGTTCCATGTGGACCAGACACAGTTTGTGCCTTTATATATGACCTGTGTTTAAGTTTTATTGTGTTTATTGTACATATTGTTACTGTTCTTGTACAGCACTTTGGTCGGCTATGGTTGTTTTTAAATGTGCTTTATAAATAAAATTGACATTGACATTGAAAGAGAGATGTGCCTTGGTATAACTCTGATGTACCATAAGGTGTATTTATTTATTTACTGTAAATGATGAAATTCTTTGACATTTTGTACGATCATAAACGATTTATATCAGTATGTAAGCACAGACTCATGCATCGGTTTCTTGCGTGAGCGGAAAGTTTATGTGATGAGAGATAAGGGGTAGGTTGACTATTCTTTGAACTTCTTCCTACTCCTTTTGAGCACAAAGTCTTGTTTTGTATTTTTTCTTTCTGCAAAATGTTGACAGACTTTTTCTGCTCAAATGAATAAATAAATAAATGAAAGGAAAAGTTTCAAATAGATATCTCTACGATTCTGTTTTCTCCCCTATTCACCTGCCGTGTCTCGCCTTAACCCGTGAAGCCCAAATCATGACATAATTGGCAAAAAGAGATAGATTTCGAGAACCTTCTGACAGATTGTTCGAGGCCTGGTCAAACCCGAAAGTGCTTCACGAGCTGCTCTTTGGTGTGAAACGTTCTCAGCTGATGTCATGGACTTTCAAACACCAGAGAGTTTATTCATTTGTCTCGGTCTCTTCTCTTCCTGCAGAGCATCTGTTTCCGTGTGCAGAAGATGATGGAAGCCTACAGGCCCGACTGGTGTGAGAGCAGAGAGGACTGGTCCGTCTACCTCTTCTCCCCGAGGAACAAGTCAGTGCTGAACGAGACGCTTTCTCCCTAAACTTCACACATCCCATTGTGCTCGAACAGGAATCGCTAGGAATTCATCGAAACAAATACAAATCTGATCATACATGTTTACAAAGACATGTATCTGGGATCGGGGGGATTTCTTCCAATTCCCGATGATTGACGACTGTATTAGCCAATGAGAGAAAAGCCGGATGTGTCGATACAAAGCAAAGTTTTATAACAACACAACAATACACCAATAATAAAGGAATACAGTCATGTGAGAAAGTTGTCTACAAACCGCTGAGCTACTGCTACTTCTGCTTTGATCTGCGGCTGTTCTGAACGGCTCCATAAAGGGGCTAGATTAGGGCTGTGCAATTAATCGAAATTCGATTACGATTTCGATTACAACAGTAAACGATTACAAAATTAGCATAATCGCAAAAAATCGATTATAATTTATTTTTTCATTTTTTTTTTTTATTTTTTTTCAAAAAAAAAATTGTTCAATTTTTTTTTTCACATTTTTTTTTCACATTTTTGGATTTTTGGCACTTTTTTGATGGATTTTTGTCACTTTTTTGATGGATTTTTGTCACTTTTTTGATGGATTTTTGTCTTTTTTTGCTGGATTTTTGTCATTTTTTAGCTGGATTTTTGTCTTTTTTTAATGGATTTTTCTCACTTTTTTGATGGATTTTTGTCATTTTTTTGATGGATTTTTGTCTTTTTTTGATGGATTTTTCTCACTTTTTTGATGGATTTTTGTCTTTTTTTGCTGGATTTTTGTCATTTTTTAGCTGGATTTTTGTCTTTTTTTAATGGATTTTTGTCATTTTTTTGATGGATTTTTGTCACTTTTTTGATGGATTTTTGTCACTTTTTTGATGGATTTTTGTCTTTTTTTTGATGGATTTTTGTCTTTTTTTGATGGATTTTTCTCACTTTTTTGATGGATTTTTGTCACTTTTTTGATGGATTTTTGTCATTTTTTTGATGGATTTTTGTCACTTTTTTGATGGATTTTTGTCACTTTTTTGATGGATTTTTGTCATTTTTTTGCTGGATTTTTGTCATTTTTTGCTGTTTTTTTTTCACATTTTTTGCTGGATTTTTGTCTTTTTTTTGCTGGATTTTTGTCTTTTTTTTGATGGATTTTTGTCACTTTTTTGATGGATTTTTGTCATTTTTTTGATGGATTTTTGTCATTTTTTTGATGGATTTTTGTCTTTTTTTGATGGATTTTTGTCTTTTTTTGCTGGATTTTTGTCATTTTTTAGCTGGATTTTTGTCATTTTTTTGATGAATTTTTGTCATTTTTTTGATGGATTTTTGTCACTTTTTTGATGGATTTTTGTCTTTTTTTAATGGATTTTTGTCATTTTTTTGATGGATTTTTGTCTTTTTTTGATGGATTTTTCTCACTTTTTTGATGGATTTTTGTCACTTTTTTGATGGATTTTTGTCACTTTTTTGATGGATTTTTGTCATTTTTTTGATGGATTTTTGTCTTTTTTTGATGGATTTTTCTCACTTTTTTGATGGATTTTTGTCATTTTTTGATGGATTTTTGTCACTTTTTTGATGGATTTTTGTCATTTTTTTGATGGATTTATGTCATTTTTTTGATGGATTTTTGTCATTTTTTTGCTGTTTTTTTCACATTTTTTGATGGATTTTTGTCATTTTTTTGATGGATTTTTGTCTTTTTTTGCTGGATTTTTGTCTTTTTTTTGATGGATTTTTGTCTTTTTTTGATGGATTTTTGCCACTTTTTTGATGGATTTTTGTCATTTTTTTGATGGATTTTTGTCTTTTGATGGATTTTTGTCTTTTTTTGCTGTTTTTTTTCACATTTTTTGCTGGATTTTTGTCTTTTTTTGATGGATTTTTGTCTTTTTTTTGCTGGATTTTTGTCATTTTTTAGCTGGATTTTTGTCTTTTTTTTAATGGATTTTTGTCATTTTTTTGATGGATTTTTGTCATTTTTTTGATGGATTTTTGTCATTTTTTTGATGGATTTTTGTTATTTTTTAGCTGGATTTTTGTCTTTTTTTTATGGATTTTTGTCATTTTTTTGATGGATTTTTGTCTTTTTTTGATGGATTTTTCTCACTTTTTTGATGGATTTTTGTCATTTTTTTGATGGATTTTTGTCACTTTTTTGATGGATTTTTGTCATTTTTTTGATGGATTTTTGTCATTTTTTTGATGGATTTTTGTCACTTTTTTGATGGATTTTTGTCATTTTTTTTGATGGATTTTTGTCTTTTTTTGATGGATTTTTGTCTTTTTTTGATGGATTTTTCTCACTTTTTTGATGGATTTTTGTCATTTTTTTGATGGATTTTTGTCACTTTTTTGATGGATTTTTGTCATTTTTTTGATGGATTTTTGTCATTTTTTTGATGGATTTTTGTCACTTTTTTGATGGATTTTTGTCATTTTTTTTGATGGATTTTTGTCTTTTTTTGATGGATTTTTGTCTTTTTTTGATGGATTTTTGTCACTTTTTTGATGGATTTTTTTTAAAGGCAACAAATAATCGTTTGAATAATCGTGATTTCAATTATGACAAAAATAATCGTGATTATTATTTTTTCAATAATCGAGCAGCCCTAGGCTAGATGCAAGTTAGTCATTTATACTCACTACTGCCACCTCAGGTCTTATGAGTAACTGCAGCTTCTATATTATTTTAGAGGCAGTTGTGGTGAACAGGTCTGAGCTCATTCTACACATTAGGACATGGCTGGAACATGTAAGGGGAGGAAAATACTGAGTTTTGACATTGTTAAACTCCGTATAGTCCCTTTAAGGTCAATTGTGAAAAGGTCCGGATATTTTTTCTCTCAATTTTACCCAGAACTCGCCCGAACAACCACAAGAATCAGCCCAACAACAGAGCCGGCGACACAAGTGGAGGTTTTTTGCTAAATGTGCTAACAGTGATTTGTCAGACAGTTGCAGCCTTTTTATTTGCTGTGATGCAAGATTTTATTCACAAACACGAGCCAGTCTTTTGAACGGCTCTTTGAAATGAACCGATCCCAAAGACTCCCAGTAAAGAGCCGTGAATCCCGTCTGTCGTGCATGACTGTAAGTGGAAAAAGACGCGGTGTTAAAACTGAGTAGCTAACTGGCTAAACGCTGAACGCTTCATAACAATCAGCGAAAATGCTTTATAAATGTGTTATCGCTGCTGTTGTTCCAAAGGGAAATATGAGACGAGGTTTGTTCATGTGCAATTTTATACTTGGCAAATGTTTTTTACCAGAATAACGAGACCACATGAAGGCAGCATCTTTAGCAACGGTTCAGATTTTAAACACAGATGTGCAACAGCTGTTTGAATCAATGTGGAACGGGACAGAAGAGAAGCAGGTGCATGAGGCCACCGTTATTACATACTGAGATATGTTCTTACCTGAGCTTTGACGAGTTCTTTAGGACCTGTCTGATCTTCACCCGTGCCTTCAGTCACGTAAACACAGCGGAATAGTTCGGATGCCAAATTACTCCTGGTATTATTACGCCTTACAATATAGTCCCCCCTTTTATCCGCTTAGAAAATCCACATTGTTTAATTGTGTGTAATTATACTTTGTAGTGGAACACTTCACGTAACCATATTTAAATAGGGGAAACGTGGAAGAGCTTGGTAGCTTCTGTCTTGACCTGTTTTGGAGCTATAGAGGAGAGAGGGAGAGGCTAAATGCTAACGCCGTCTGCGCTGTGTTTACGTGACTGAAGATCAGACAGGTCCTAAAGAACTCGTCACAGCTCAGGTAAGAACATATCTCAGTGTGGAAAAACGGTGGCATGTTCCTTTAAGCACATTTAAGAACATGTTTTACGAGCAGTTGTTTCCGTCCCAGTCGTGACAGCCTGGTCTGTGATTGGACTGACGCACATTTTTTCAATATTAGTTTGGCTGTTAGCAAAGAGGGTCCTGCTTTAGAACAGATACAAAGAGCAGGATCACTGACCAGGCATCTGGAGTCCAGCTCGTCATGGTCTTCCCGTTTAACATTACTTTATTTTCGGCATCTGCCTCGTGACTTGGACAGAAGTTCAAAATATACAGACAGTCACATATGCAGTAGTTCATTATTCAATTATTTTTATTTTTTATTTCAGTCGAAGTAGTCGTGGTAGTCTACTACTACTACTACTACAACTACTACTACTACTACTACTACTACTACTACAACTACTACTACTACTACTACTACTACTACTACTATAAACAAATCTATAATGAATGTGTTTACGTTGTAATTAATTTGGGCTATATGATTTCTTCCTAGACAATTAGATGTTTGTTCCTTTATTGTCCCCGTAGGGAAATGTGTCTCTGCATTTAACCCATCCTTCGATGCCGCTGGGGCGACCCGTCAGGAGCAGTGGTCGACGGCAGTGCCGCGCCCGGGGGCCCGTCTCCAGATGTGGAGCCAGGCTGATGGTCAGAATCACCTGGCTGGAGGTGATTCTGACCATCTTCACCTATTGCACATGTTTTTAGTGGTAGGAGTACCCGGAGGAAACCTCCGCAGACACGGGGAGAACATGCAAACTCCACACAGAAAGGCCCCGTCCTGGTGGGAATCGAACCCAGGACCTTCTAGCTGTGAAGCGGAGGCGCTAACCGCTGCGCTACCGTGCCGCCCAGCACGGCGCTTTACTTCCTCCCCCATCTCTTACATTCACGATGAGCAGGTCCCACACAAATGAAGAGACAGCTCAGGATTTGGTAAAGGACTGTGAGTGTCAGATGGACGTCACTGCAGCGTGTTATAAACATCATGTTCGCTGTGAATCCTGCCCCAAAGGAAACGCCAGGGCTCAGAAGGTGAGAGCTTTTATCTTGGATAAACATGTAAACAACTAAATGACATTTAAACTACTTGCAGGACGATCCTTTTGCACAGGCTCGTTTGCACTAGTTTTAATTTCTATTTTGTGTTTGCCGTTAGCCCCAAGACAAAAACACCACCGTTCTGAACACAGAGGTTTCCTCCAGTGAAGTCATTACATCTCACGTAATGTTTGAACCTGCTCCAGTCACAGCCTAATCTTTACTCGCTGTCCTTTACCAAATCTTGAGCTGACTCTTCATTTGTGTGGGATCCTGCTCATTGTAAATGTAAAAGACAGAGGAGAGGAAGAACAGCGCCGATGTTCCTGTCCAGGCTGAAATCTGGACAGTAACAACTTCATTGTGCTTTGAAATTGTCAAAGCGCAATGAAATAAGACAGCAATAGGTAACAATTTTACCTATTTCTGTCCTAAAAGAAAAAAATCCCTTAAATTAAAGAAGACGAGTGAGGTTTTAAGTTAGGATTAGACTTGGGGATTCGTAGGGGGACGTTGGGAGTCTTGTTTTCCGAGTTGATGATGACCCAGGTGCAACTAGTATGATTTTTAAATCTTTCCTCCTCCTGCGTTGCTCTGTTTCATCTCAACCTCAGATTTCTCCAAAGCCATCTTCAAAGCCTGCATCTCCTGCTGGTGTTTAAGTGTCCGCTCCACCAGCTCCTTGGCCTGAGACACCTGACTCTCCAGTTGAGCGTTGACCATATTTGTGTGGTCCAACTGGTTCGTCAGCTCCTCAGCGTTTACCCTGGCTTCTTCAGACCTTTCCAACGCTGCTTTGAGGCTCTCTCTGAGTTCTGTAATTGTCTTCTCCTGCTGCGAGTTGACCACGTTTTTCTGGTCCAACTCTTTGACCATCTCTGATTGCCTTTTCTCAGCGTTTTCTCTGGCTTCGTCAGACCTTTCGAGAGCTGCTTTGAGGCTCTCAGTGAGTTCTGTAATTGTCTTTTCCTGCTGCGAGTTGACCACGTTTTTCTGGTCCAACTCTTTGACCATCTCTGATTGCCTTTTCTCAGCGTTTTCTCTGGCTTCGTCAGACCTTTCCAACGCTGCTTTGAGGCTTTCTTGGAGTTCTGTAATTGTCTTCTCCAGCTGTGCGTTGGACACACTTTTCTGGTCCAACTCTTTCTCCATCTCTGCGTGCCTTTTCTCAGCGTTTTCCCTGGCCTCTTCAGACCTTTCCAAAGCTGCTTTGAGGCTTTCTTGGAGTTCTGTAATTGTCTTCTCCAGCTGTGTGTTGACCACATTTTTCTGGTCCAACTCTTTCTCCAGCTCTGCGTGCCTTTTCTCAGCGTTTACCCTGGCCTCTTCAGACCTTTCCAACGCTGCTTTGAGGCTCTCTCTGAGTTCTGTAATTGTCTTCTCCAGCTGTGTGTTGACCACATTTTTCTGGTCCAACTCTTTGTCCAGCTCTGCGTGCCTTTGCTCAGCGTTTTCTCTGGCCTCATCAGACCTTTCGAACGCTGCTTTGAGGCTCTCTCTGAGTTCTGTAATTGTCTTCTCCAGCTGTGCGTTGACCACATTTTTCTGGTCCAACTCTTTGACCATCTCTGATTGCCTTTTCTCAGCGTTTTCTCTGGCTTCTTCAGACCTTTCCAACGCTGCTTTGAGGCTTTCTTGGAGTTCTGTATTGTTTCTCTCCAACTCCGAGTTGACCACATTTTTCTGGTCCAACTCTTTGTCCAGCTCTGCGTGCCTTTTCTCAGCGTTTTCCCTGGCTTCGTCAGACCTTTCGAGAGCTGCTTTGAGGCCTTCTTGGAGTTCTGTATTGTTTCTCTCCAACTCCGAGTTGACCACATTTTTCTGGTCCAACTCTTTCTCCATCTCTGCGTGCTTTTTCTCAGCGTTTTCTCTGGCTTCGTCAGACCTTTCCAACGCTGCTTTAAGGCTCTCTCTGAGTTCTGTAATTGTCTTCTCCAGCTGTGCGTTGGACAGATTTTTCTGGTCCAACTCTTTCTCCAGCTCTGCATGCCTTTTCTCAGCGTTTTCCCTGGCTTCTTCAGACCTTTCGAACGCTGCTTTGAGGCTCTCTCTGAGTTCTGTAATTGTTTTCTCCTGTTGTGTGTTGACCACATTTTTCAGGTCCAACTCTTTCTCCAGCTCTGCGTGCCTTTTCTCAGCGTTTTCTCTGACTTCGCCAGACCTTTCGAACGCTGCTTTGAGGCTCTCTCTGAGTTCCTGTTGGAGTATTTGTTTCTGCTCCTCTGACTCTTTCCAAGACCTGACAAGATCTCTCTGCACTTCATCGTTCTTTTGCATCTGTTTCCTGAGATCCTCCGCATTCTCCTCTGTGAATTTTATTGCCTCTTCAACTGACTTCTTCACAGCTTGTTCATGTTTTTGTATCGTTTGCTCCAGGCTGTTTATACGGAGATCTTTCCCCTCAATATTCAGCTGTAGCTCTTTGCTTTTTTCTGCACTGAACCAGGCCTCCTCCTTGGAAATCTGGAAGGCTTTGTTCAGGGATAGATTCTCTCCTTGAAGTCTCCGGACGGCCTCATTCATGTCGGTGAGACTGTCCTTGAGCTCTCTGCTCCCCTCTCCCTTCTCAAACACCTCAGTTCGGAGCGATTCGATCTTTTTATGTTGCCCTTCCATGAACTTCGTCACCTCCATCATCACAGACGTCTTGAAGGCTTCGATCAGCGCTTTCTTTTCATGTTGCTGACTCTCAAAGTGTAGCCTCAAGTCAGAGAGCTCCCTTCTCATCGTCTCCACTTGCGGAAGGACTTTTTGGGCGGATTCCTTCTGTCGGGTCAATCCGCTGAACGGCCTGACCTCTGCACCAAGCGATCTCCTCCATCGTCTCTCCTGTTCAAGCTCTTGGCTTTGAAACAGGATAAATGCTTCACTGCTTTCATTTGTCCGTCTTAACTCCTTTCTGAGTGCAGCTTTTTGCTCCTGCAGCGTTAGCACTCTCCCCCTCTGTTTTAGGAGATGTTTTTCCTGCTTGTTGACTTGTCTTTGCAGTTGGCAAAGAACTTTCTCCTTTGTGTCGAGAGTCTCGTTCAGCTCTTGCTCTGTTTGGGCGTTGAGAGCGTTCTGGTGGGTCATCTGATTCACCTGCTCCCGAAGCCTCGTCAGACCTTTCATCTCCTGTGTCTGATTCTCAAAGTCAGCTTTCAAATCGCAAAGCTCCTTTCTCATCGTCTCCACTTGTGTTTTATCTTGTGGAAGGACTTTGCGGACAGATTCCTTTTCCAGTTTCAATGCACTGACCTCCGTGTACAGCGCTTTCCCCCTCTGTCTCTCCTGTTCAAGCTCTTGGCTTTGAAACAGGATAAACGCTTCACTGCTTTCATTTGTCCGTCTTAACTCCTTCCTGAGTGCAGACTTTTGCTCCTGCAACGTTAGCACTCTCCCCCTCTGTTTTAGGAGATGTTTTTTCTGCTTGTTGACTTGTCTTTGCAGTTGACGGTTATCCTTGTCCTTGTCTTCCAGCGCTGTGCGGGCATCTCTCAGCTCTTGTGCTGTTTGGTCGTGGAGAAACTTCTCACTTTCTGCATTTTGGAGAGACAGGGCCCTGTTCTCTTGCTCCTTTGCGTCGGCCTGTGTGTTCAGGTTCTCCCCCTGTAGACCTGCATCTTGAGCACAAAGGCTTTTGACTTTGGCTGCGTTCATAACCGCGGCGTTCGTCAGACACCTGTTTCGCCGGGTGTTCATGCCCAGACTCTTTTGAAAGCGTTGTGTTTGTAGATGGGCCGTGCACAGCTCCATCTCAGCAGCTTTTCTCCTTTGCTGCTCTGCCAGGACATCTCTCTGCAAACTCTGAGACGTCTTCATCGCAGAGATCAGTTGGAGCTGAAGCTCTTTCACCAGTATGGCGTTGCGTGACGGTTTCCTTCTGAAAAACCACATCTTTGCAGTGTTTGTAGGGACGTAACTTAACTATTTCTAGCTAAGTTCGTTCGGAAATAATCTAAGCAGCTCCTCAGCCGAGCAGTGTGTTCAGGAAGTGATGTCCCAGAGCTCGACGGATAGAATGTGTGTCACCACGGAAACGAAGAATTCTGTGGTCACATGACTTTAGAACATGCGATGACAGCATTATAGAACCATCTTTGGAATCGCCCATATATGGTCATGTTCCTGACTCTTTCTCCCATTTCTCCATCATTGCTTTAACAAATGCAGAATTATGTTTATTTTCCATTAAATAAAGATACATGACATGGAGAGGAGCAAAGTGCTTCAACAGCCCATAAATACTAACGAGACTGACAATGATATGTGTTCTGCATATGCTAACGTTAGCTTCATGCTTCATATGCTAACGTTAGCTTCATGCTTCATATGCTAACGTTAGCTTCATGCTTCATATAGATACAGACGGCATCTCGTCATAGAAGGGGGCGTGGCTTCGCCGAGGGGGAAAATAGAATCTTTTGGGAAAATACATTTTCCACTCTTTTATGCCATATTCTGGTGGAATATGAACTTATTTATCTCATACAAATAAAGTCAAATGTAAATCGGGCCCATATGGATATTTTCTCACAGCAGATTGTTCAGTAGAAGTGAAAAAACGGCAGTTGTAGCAAGCACTAGCTAACCGTTGGCACTGTTTATGTAGGTTATGGGCCGTTGAACCACTTTGTTCCTCTCCATGTCTTTGTATCTTTATTTAGTAGAAAACTATATTTATAATTCAGCATTTGTTAAAGTAGTTTTTGAATAATTAGAGAAAGTTCAGATTTTTCAAAATTGTTTTCCCCCATAACTGTTTTCAAACATGACCATATATGGGCGATTCCAGAGATGCCGTCTGTATCTATGCTAACGTTAGCTTCATGCTTCATATGCTAACATTAGCTTCATGCTTCATATGCTAACGTTAGCTTCATGCTTCATATGCTAACGTTAGCTTCATGCTTCATATGCTAACGTTAGCTTCATATGCTAACGTTAGCTTCATGCTTCATATGCTAACATTAGCTTCATGCTTCATATGCTAACGTTAGCTTCATGCTTCATATGCTAATGTTAGCTTCATTATGCTAACGTTAGCTTCATGCTTCATATGCTAACGTTAGCTTCATGCTTCATATGCTAACGTTAGCTTCATATGCTAACGTTAGCTTCATGCTTCATATGCTAACGTTAGCTTCATGCTTCATATGCTAACATTAGCTTCATGCTTCATATGCTAACGTTAGCTTCATGCTTCATATGCTAACATTAGCTTCATGCTTCATATGCTAACGTTAGCTTCATGCTTCATATGTGAAAAAACATCCATATGGACCCGATTTAGACTTGTCTTATTTGTTGTGTAATAAATAGCTTATAGTCCACCAGAAAACGACGGAAGAGTGAAAGATTTTTATCCAAACTTAATGAATACAAGCATCCATTTAGTTTGGTAAGAAACAAAGAAACATGTCTTTACTGCCAGCTCACCTTTCCTCTCACCTGAGCAGAAACTTTGCAGAAATATTCTCGAGAATACAATCTTTAGAGAAACACAATTTTCCACTCTTTTAGCCATTTTCTGGTGGAATATGAACTGATTTATCTCATACAAATAAAGTCATGTGTAAATCAGGCCCATATGGATATTTTCTCACAGCAGATTGTTCAGTAGAAGTGAAAAAAAAACGGCAGTTGTAGCAAGCCCTAGCTAACCGTTAGCATTAGCCCGATGCTAACATGTAGCATCAAGTTAGCATTCTCCGTTATTCTTGTATCTATGGGCTGTTGAACCACTTTGCTCCGCTCCATGTCTTTGTATCTTTGTTTAGCAGAAACTATATTCATATTTCAGCGTTTGTTAAAGTAGTTTTTGAATAATTAGAGAAAATATACATTTTTTCCAAACTGTTTTCCCCCTTAACTGTTTTCAAAAATGACCATATATGGGCGATTCCAGAGATGCCGTCTGTATCGTTTAACGGTACCCAGTAGGGCTGCAACTAACGATTATTATGTCATCGATTAATCTATCGAATATTTTTACGATTAATCGATTAATCGCTTGGCT
Source organism: Gobius niger (assembly GCF_951799975.1). Classification (NCBI taxonomy): domain Eukaryota; kingdom Metazoa; phylum Chordata; class Actinopteri; order Gobiiformes; family Gobiidae; genus Gobius; species Gobius niger. Next base: position 43,633,837 of record NC_136854.1, read on the forward strand.
GTGAATGGTGTAGGAAAATTGGATTAAAACAAAAGAAGAAATGATCACATAACGCTAAAGTGGACGTGTTGATGGAGGAAACTTAAAGTGAATGTTTGTTTGAGGCTCTTGGCGCTAATTCTGCTTCTGATTGGACGAGACACAGACGGATATTTATGAAATTTACAATATACAAAACACTCTTGACCCTTACTATGAAAAACAAAGTAGGTTTTCATCAAAAATACTACATTTTCATGTCATTTTTGCTCTATTTGAGGCTGTTTGAACCAGAAAACGATAAATCGATTATTGAAATAGTTGTCGACTCTTTCAATAATCGATTAGTCGTCGATTAATCGATTAGTCGTTTCAGCCCTAGTACCCAGCTCTACTCATGTTCATACAACGCTGGCATTTGTACAAATATACCGAACAATGTGCGGTGAAAAAACATCCTTATGGACTTGATTTGGCCTTGATTTTATTGGCGGGTGATAAATATGTTTATTGTCTGCCAGAAAACAGACTATGGTGCCCAAGAACATGAATAAAGGTTGAAATAAAGACATAAAATGACAACTTTTTTTTATTTTGACCAAAAGTGACACGTTTATTAAAAAAATAAGATCTGCATTTGCCATATTTTATTCTTTTAAATGATTTTTTTTTTTATTGTTTTGGAAGTTCTTTATTTTTTTTTTACATTTTCCAGATGGGCCTTTGAAAAACACACAAATATTCAATAATTTAAGGTAGAACTTCAATTTCAGAACACAATGGAAACAGGTAAAAAAAAAAAAGAAATAAATTGGACAAATATTTGACACATACTCTGAGGCGTGAAGGACGTGATATAAACTATATTACGCTTAAGCTAGTTTCCAGTCACACATTTCACAAGTGTAAAAGTTCAGTTCCCGCCTCTTTTTTATAATCAAAATCTCATTAAATACATTTCTTTGGCTGAAATCAACAAACTCGTGTCCGCAGTTTCGAGCTCGACAAACATGTGACACGCGTGTGCTCGTCAGAAGGTCCTGGTAGAGCAGAAAACGATGGCAGTTTTAGGTGAGACATGAGATTTAAATAGTTCATTCGGAGGAGCCCGTTTTGTATTGGAACAAGAGAATAAAACAAAAATACACAGTGTGCCTTTAAAGTTTAAATGTTTCACTAATTTTATCAAATGTGCAAAATCGACCTGGTCTTGAATCTTGATGTAAAGTTCTGATGTAGAGTTTTATTTTTTGTAAAGTCTTTCCTTCCTGGATTTCAGCAACTAATCACAGGCTCCTTCCGGAACCATCAGATCGCTAAGAGCTCTTACGCCAAACCGGATGTGCGTCAGCGTCCGCCATGGCAAGATGCTTCCGAATTGGTAAGTCAGTTAGGAAGTATTTAGGAAAAGGAGCCTTGATGCTAACTATCATAGCCACTTTAGCATAGGGACCTCTGGTGCTAACTATCATAGCCACTTTAGCATAGGGACCTCTGATGCTAACTATCATAGCCACTTTAGCATAGGGACCTGATGCTAACTATCATAGCCACTTTAGCATAGGGACCTCTGGTGCTAACTATCATAGCCACTTTAGCATAGGGACCTCTGATGCTAACTATCATAGCCACTTTAGCATAGGGACCTGATGCTAACTATCATAGCCACTTTAGCATAGGGACCTCTGATGCTAACTATCATAGCCACTTTAGCATAGTGACCTCTGATGCTAACTATCATAGCCACTTTAGCATAGGGACCTCTGATGCTAACTATCATAGCCACTTTAGCATAGAGACCTCTGATGCTAACTATCATAGCCACTTTAGCATAGAGACCTCTGGTGCTAACTGTCATAGCCACTTTAGCATAGGGACCTCTGATGCTAACTATCATAGCCACTTTAGCATAGGGACCTCTGATGCTAACTGTCATAGTCACTTTAGCATAGGGACCTCTGATGCTAACTATCATAGCCACTTTAGCATAGGGACCTCTGATGCTAACTATCATGGCCACTTTAGCATAGGGACCTCTGGTGCTAACTATCATAGCCACTTTAGCATAGGGACCTCTGGTGCTAACTATCATAGCCACTTTAGCATAGGGACCTCTGATGCTAACTATCATAGCCACTTTAGCATAGGGACCTCTGATGCTAACTATCATAGCCACTTTAGCATAGGGACCTCTGATGCTAACTATCATGGCCACTTTAGCATAAGGACCTCTGATGCTAACTAACCGGTGATTAGGAGCTATGTGCCGTCCCATAAGCCACTGCGCCAACCTACCCCCCCTTTGTTTGGCCTGCACTCCACCAATAACTTTAAAGAAGAAGAAAAGCAGCTGTTGGTGATGTCACTTCCCTTTCCCCTGTTTAAGGACGGATTGTTCAAAATGCAGCTGAAGCTCTAGTTCCCAAACTGCACAGATCTAACAGTCGACCCATGAAAGGTTAAGGAGTTAGTTGCTGGTGTTAGAGCTTAGAGGAGACAATTTGATGGTTTCGGATTGAGCCAAAGTCTAGCATCCCCCCATTTAGACCAATGAGACGAGCTTTTCCTGTGAAGCGGCCAATCAGGAGGAAGGGGGAGGAGCTTTATTGTTCACTTTTGAAAATGTTCTTCCCGCTCTCCTCCTTTTGCAAACTAAAGGCTTTCAGGTTAAAGGGGGAGGAGTCTGATTGTTAACGTAAAAAAAATCACTCGATCTCTCCTCACTTTGCAAACTTACAGACTATCACTTTAAAGTGAAATATTACAAAAACATCTGTCTGACTGAGCACACCTGCATCGAACACCAGGTTTGTTCTGACGTCCTGCTGCCGACGGCGGGACGTTCCTGGTGCTTCAAGGTCAAACTAGTTCAGTGATTCTCACGATCAGCCTGGGAGGACGAGGCACGACCGAAAAGGCCTGGATGAGCGAGAGTGTTGAGAGGTTGAGTTTGGACGACGGATGGAAATGAGGCAAAAGCTACAATCCGGCTACAGATGTTCATTAAAGTGCACTGTCCCGAGCAAATAAACACATAAATAACAAACACTAGACTTGTAAAACAATGTAAAATATTGTCTATTTCTCAAAGACTGTTGTTGAATAAATTAAGTTATACTTTGTTCATCATGTAGAGCAGTGGTTCTCAACCTGGGGGTCGTGAGACAAATTTGGGGGGTCACCAGATCATTTAGATAAAATATAAATATTTTCTTTAGCAAATAATCTAATGTTTTATTATAGCATGTGTTTGTTATTTCACCAAAGAGACATTATTTATTCGTAGTTTGATTAATTTTATTTCAGCCATTTGGTTTATTTACTTTGTTTTTTAAGAATTATGTGGCTAATGTTCCTATTTCTCATGGTGTGACCCGGGCGGGGGGTCACGAACCCCTTCACCTGTTACAATGGGGGTCGCGGCTCCAAAAGGTTGAGAACCACTGCTGTATTTGTTCTGTGCATTAGACCTTATTTGACTCATCCTCAGTGTCGCTGTGGGGGCAGGGAGCTGCCAGCGTGCACCTACACAGACATGGGGAGAACATTCAAACTCCACACAGAAAGGCCCCGGACAGGTGGGAATCGAACCCGGTGCCTTCGAGCTGTGAGGCACGAGCACTAACTGCTGCGCCACCGTGCTGCTTATTTAATGCTAAGCATCTAATGCTAGGCATTCAATAGGCCAAAACATCTGAAATTCTGATCAAAACAACCCGATAAGTCGTTTTAAAGAGGGGGTGTTCTGCTTTAAAGAGGGGGTGTTCTGCTTTTGTCAGTCCCATAGCACCAGTCTATATCACACTACAATGATGACAAACCTTCTGTTGGTCTGTAAATGCAGTAAATTAGAATAACTGCCTTGTATAAAATGTCTCTCTCAAAATGGCTGTAGTGAATGTCTTGAAATAGGCCTCTGTCTCTTTAAGAACCTCTGAGCCTTTAGACACGCCCCCTCCACACGCTGTCTGTGGCATCAGTGGGGAGGGGGTTCTGCTGAGGAGCAGTGGTTGGTTACTCGGCTGGTGACCAAAGCTCGGAGGCGTCTCCAGGAGGTGGGGGCGTTCCTAGGAGGACTCAGGCAAACCTATCCCTAAAATGGCCGCCATCAGAGTTTTTACAGATTACTCAGAAATACGTGAATGTGCCAAGGCAACACTTCAGCCATGTTTTTAATGAGGGAGTGACAGAATAACAGGATGGAAAGCTTGAAAAAGTCCATTTTGCATAATACCCCCCCTTTAACAGACTCAAGTAGTGATTCTATACTTTTCTGTACATAAAAACTGAAAGAAATGTTTCTGGGAAAGGCTCACGTAGGGCTGCTCGATTATTGAAAAAATAATAATCACGATTATTTTTGTCATAATTGAAATCACGATTATTCAAACGATTATTTGTTGCCTTTAAAAAAATCCATCAAAAAAAGACAAAAATCCAGCAAAAAAGTGACAAAAATCCAGCAAAAAAATGACAAAAATCCAGCAAAAAAGTGACAAAAATCCAATAATTAAAAATTATAACAAAAAAATGTGAAAAAAAATTGAAAAAATAAATAAATTGAAGAAAAAAAAAAAATTGAAAAAAAAAAAATATTATTGATTTTTTTGCGATTATGCTAATTTTGTAATCGTTTACTGTTGTAATCGAAATCGTAATCGAATTTCGATTAATTGCACAGCCCTAGGTCCAAACTCATTCTGTTTTTGAAAGTGTTTCATATCTTTGCAGGAGCAGCGCCGTCGCAGCAATGACACAACTTCACGGCGAGGCTGCGTTTCAGCTGCAGCTAAAACAGAGAAGATGTAAGAAAGACTTCGACTCTGACAAAGTTCAGATCCAGATCCAGATCCAGATCCAGGCTGAAAACCGTTCTGTTTGGCAGATGTGAAGCTCTGAAATACTTTGTTCAATTTGTGCTCTACAAATAAACTTTCTGTGATCAAATGTATAAGATAAAAACAAATGTGCATAAGGAGCTTGACATATCTTTAGATCATTTGTACATTTTACTTTACAGTGTTGAAGGAAAAGTTTACTATAAACATCCTGTGGCCGCTCTGTGGGATCAGCTCATCGTGTGTTCACTCTCTTTGGTCTCCGCGCCGGCGTCCGGGCTGAAAAGGCCGACCTGCTGCATCTCCATCCCCGCGTCGTAGGGGCCGGCGATGGCCTGGAGCGCCTCGTCCTGCTCCGCCTCCGCCGCCGCCGCCCCGCCGTGCGTCTTCACGTGGCGTTTGAGGTGGCACTTGTCTCGGAAGCGCTTCTTGCAGACGGCGCAGGTGAACGGCTTCTCCCCCGTGTGCGTCCGCATGTGGATGATGTAGACCGTCTTCTGGGCGAAGGCCTTGTCGCACACGGGGCAGCTGTACGGCTTCTCCCCGCGGTGCACGGCGGAGATGTGGCGCAGCAGGTTGTGCTGCTGCTTGAGGCGCAGCCCGCACTCCGGGCAGCTGAAGCACTTCTCCTGGCTGTGCGTCTGCATGTGGCGCTTCAGGTTGCACTTCTGATTGAAGCCCTTCTTACAGACGGGACACCTGAAGGGCCGGTCCTCCGTGTGAATGCTCAAATGCTTCTTGAAGCTGGACTTGTTGCTGCAGGGCTTGTTGCAGACGGGACACCTGAAGGGAGGGGTCTGGACGTTGTGTATGAACGCGTGTTTTTCGAACTGCTCGTCGGTTTCGAACGCCTTCCCGCACACGGTGCACTTGAACGGTTTGGGCAAATCCAAATCGCTCCTCTTCACTTTTTTACCCGTCAGCTCGGAGCTGAACAGGCTTTTGTACAGAGCAGGAATATCCTCCTCCACGAAGTCACTCATGTCCTTCTCTCCCTGTCCGTCGATGGCGGCCGCGGATTTGGCCAGACGCACCCACCCGTCGGAACCGTCAGACTCGGAGCCGCTGAAAGCCGGGTCCTCGTTCTCGGGGTGTGGCTTCAGGCTGCACCCCGGCTCCTCCGCCCCCGCAGACGCCTCGCTTTGCCCCGCGGCTGCGTCCGGCTGAAGGAAGGACGAGGCGTCGGCTTCCTCTTCCTCGGTTTTGACAGCGGCCGGAGGAAACAGGAAATCCAAGGGCGGATGTTCCTCCTGCGCCGGCTCTGGGGTTTGTCCATCTGAACGACAGATAAAAGCAGCACAACATGAGGAGAAAGGAGAGACAGTGTCGCTGTATCTGGGAAATAGTTTCAATTTATGGATTAACCGAGAGCTTTTTTTCCAGTTCAGCTTTACCCAAATCCTGTAGGCCAGTGTAACGCCTCATTTGAAAGCTAAGATCTACAAAACTCATCTAAATGGATCTTTTTCCTCACGTCATCACATTTTTTTCCCATCATTTTTGTGGGGTTTTCAACTCATTTTTGTAAATTTTTTGTAAGTTTTTTGTCAAATAGTAATTTTTTTGTCACTTTTTGTCACTTTTTCATCATCTTTTCATCATTTTTTTGTCAATTTTTTTGCCCTTTTCTGTCAACTTTTTGTGACATTTTTGCCACTTTTTCATCATTTTTTGTCAATTTTCCGTCATTTTTTTGTCAATTTTTTGTTAAATTTTTATCACATTTTTGTCAAATCTTTGCCACTTTTTCATCATTTTTTTGGTAAATTTTTTGTCTTTTCTTTGTCATTTTCTGTCAATTTTTTGTGACATTTTTGCCATTTTTTGTACATTTTTTGTCTTTTTTTTGTCACTTTCTGTCTTTTTTGTGTCCATTTTTTGTCACATTTTTGCCACTTTTTCATATATTATTTTGTCAGTTTTTTGTCAAAGTTTCTCACTTTTTTGTCACATTTCCATCATTGTTTTCGTCTCAGTTCTGTCACTATTTCCACACCTTTTTTCCAGAAGCTTTTGGATTGGGGTAAAGCCAAACTGGAGAAAATGTGCTCGGTTCAGGCGGGACTTAAGGGGTTAAAAGTACATTTTAGTTGGCTAATAATTCCCCACTTTCCATCATGTTGTAATGAAGTTAGTTCAGTCAGTTTAAAGCAGCACTAAGTAACTCTTGCCCCTAGAGGCCATAAGCGCAACTGCAGGTGTCGTAGCATGTTGTGTTTTTTTACTCATTAATTGTCCTGAGAGTAAATACTACACTGACAGAAAAGACAAAGGGACTGAGGGATATTGTTCATCAATGGAAATCATTATTTTTACTCAAACTTGGCTGTAAATACTGTTTAAGTGGTGCTAGCCCGCAGTTAGCTTTGCCCCTTAGCCTGTTAGCTTCTTCTTCGTGATTCCATTAGTGTGTATTGGGGCTCCGGGCCGGTGTCAGTCAAGTTGCAAACATGGTTTTCTGGCCAGAGACACCAGGGGGCGATGAAAGACCCTCCAATCATCCCATAAACACTTGTATTTCCCCCAGAGGGACTACGGGGAGGATTTATTAAGGTAAACACGTTAATTAGTGCTGCTTTAATGGCAAAAAATATGTCTTTTTGTGAAATGCTACAAGGCTGAAGATATAAGATTGTTTTAAGTGTATTATTGAGCTACGATGACACGATTATCACTGGCTCGTCGGTGATGATATAGGGTTAGGGTTAGATTCAGACCCACACTGGTAAGACGGGGCTCATTAAGTAAAGGTTTGGGGTTCATATCCGCTTCACTGTTAATCGTTTTCTGAAGTCATTAAAGACATTGAAACACAAATGGACCAAACTGTGCTTTAACTTGTATTAAAAATGTCAGGGTGAGGAGAATGAAGAGGCAATTCAGGAAATAATTAAAGCGGGGACTCGAACTCACAACACTACGGAGCATAAGTGCAGCCGCCTAAACCACTGGGCCGTCAGCAGCGACTCACTCTACAGGCTTATTAATTCATGGACAACATTTGTGATTAGGGCTGCTCGATTATTGAAAAAATAATAATCACGATTATTTTTTGTCATAATTGAAATCACGATTATTCAAACGATTATTTGTTGCCTTTAAAAAAATCCATCAAAAAAGTGACAAAAATCCAGCAAAAAAAATGACAAAAATCCAGCAAAAAAAGACGAAAATCCATTAAAAAAGTGACAAAAATCCATTAAAAAAGTGACAAAAATCCAGCAAAAAAAGACAAAAATCCATCAAAAAAAATGACAAAAATCCAGCAAAAAAAGACAAAAATCCATTAAAAAAGTGACAAAAATCCAGCAAAAAAAGACAAAAATCCATTAAAAAAGTGACAAAAATCCAGCAAAAAAGTGACAAAAATCCAGCAAAAAAAATGACAAAAATCCAGCAAAAAAAGACGAAAATCCATAAAAAAAGTGACAAAAATCCATCAAAAAAAGACAAAAATCCATCAAAAAAAATGACAAAAATCCAGCAAAAAAAGACAAAAATCCATTAAAAAAGTGACAAAAATCCAGCAAAAAAAGACAAAAATCCATTAAAAAAGTGACACAAATCCAGCAAAAAAGTGACAAAAATCCAGCAAAAAAAAGACAAAAATCCATTAAAAAAGTGACACAAATCCAGCAAAAAAGTGACAAAAATCCAGCAGAAAAATGACAAAAATCCATTAAAAAAGTGACACAAATCCAGCAAAAAAATGACAAAAATCCAGCAGAAAAAATGACAAAAATCCATTAAAAAGTGACAAAAATCCAGCAAAAAAAATGACAAAAATCCATTAAAAAGTGACAAAAATCCAGCAAAAAAGTGACAAAAATCCATTAAAAAAGTGACAAAAATCCCAAAATTAAAAATTAGAAAAAAAAATGTGAAAAAAAAATTTGACAAAAAAAAAAATATTTGAAGAAAAAAAAAAAATTTGACAAAAAAAATTCTAATCGATTTTTTGCGATTATGCTGATTTTGTAATCGTTTACTGTTGTTATCGAAATCGTAATCGAACTTCGATTAATTGCACAGCCCTATTTGTGATTATTCATTAAAAAAAAAGAAGAAAAAAAAGCTTTCAGCATTTTTAATATATCCTTTAATCTCGTCTTTTTGCCCTGATTTTGGCCTTTTATGTTCACGTGTGAAAGATCAGGGAGAAATCAGAAAATATACATCAGATTTTGCTGTTTACATGAATAAGCACCGATTCTTCCCAGTGGGAGCCCAGTCCATAAAAAACAAATAAAAAGGGGAAAAAGTCACAGTTGGGATGATCTCAGTCTCGTGGTGGTTAATGAGCCCTGTGTTCCAGTGTTAATCACATATTTTAAATTAGTCTTAGTCTTTTGACTAAAATGTAATTTAATTTTAGTCTAGTTTTAGTCGACTAAATTTAAGACTAATTTAGTGGACTTTGCATTGATAATATTGATTATAATCATGTTTAATGTTGTTCCTCTGCTTCATGTTTCTGCTCCACATGAACAAAGCTCAGAGCTGATCCTTTAAACATGATCTGAGGCTCTTTCAGACGCTCAATACAAGTGTGGATGATTTTAGTCTCTCCTTTTCATGTTTATTTAAAAACGGAATAACAGCTTTACAGTTTAGGTGATATTTATTGCATCATTTTTGTAATTGGGGCAAATTCGCCTGGAGACGCAAAGGTTTGAGTGGGGGCTCGTGCGCCTTTAATCATCTGGGACTCCAGAGCTCTGATCCGGGCTTTGGTCTCCATGTAAACATCAGTCAAGTCACAGCCAAACTCCGGCTGATGTGCACAGATGTGCACAGATGTGGAAGCCTTACCTTTGTGCAGTCGCTGCTGCTGGAGGAGCTTCAGGCGCAGAACCTCCTCCTCATATTCCGCAAATGTTCGTTCAAAAAGCGCAAAGATTTCATCCGCCGCGACGACCAGCCGCTCCACCACCAGGTCCCGCAGCGCCGGGCCTTTCAGGGGCGTCTTCAGGGCCGTTTTCAGGGGCATCTTCAGGGCTCTGTGTTGCTCCTGCTCCGCCGAGCCGCCGCTGAACAGGAACAACACCGCGACGAGCTGGGCCTGGAGCGGTGGCGCCTCTAGCGGCGCGGGGAGGAAACGCCGGACTGTGAGGTTTAAAGGTGAGGTTTAAAAAAGAAAAAGAAAAGAAAAGAATGTAGATATTGTTCTATAGATATACTTAGATATATAGATATACTTATAGATATTATTACTTACGTTTATTTTCATTGATTCATTTCAACATGAACAATACAAGCCATAGCAAAGCTGACATGTTAAAGTAAAATAAAATAATAAGATACAAACTTAGTTAGTCTGAGGTTAGTTAGTCTGAGGTTAGTCTGAGGTTAGTCTGAGGTTAGTCTGAGGTTAGTCTGAGGTTAGTCTGAGGTTAGTCTGAGGTTAGTTAGTCTGAGGTTAGTCTGAGGTTAGTTAGTCTGAGGTTAGTCTGAGGTTAGTCTGAGGTTAGTTAGTCTGAGGTTAGTTAGTCTGAGGTTAGTTAGTCTGAGGTTAGTTAGTCTGAGGTTAGTCTGAGGTTAGTCTGAGGTTAGTTAGTCTGAGGTTAGTAAGTCTGAGGTTAGTCTGAGGTTAGTCTGAGGTTAGTCTGAGGTTAGTTAGTCTGAGGTTAGTAAGTCTGAGGTTAGTCTGAGGTTAGTAAGTCTGAGGTTAGTCTGAGGTTAGTTAGTCTGAGGTTAGTCTGAGGTTAGTTAGTCTGAGGTTAGTCTGAGGTTAGTCTGAGGTTAGTAAGTCTGAGGTTAGTCTGAGGTTAGTCTGAGGTTAGTTAGTCTGAGGTTAGTCTGAGGTTAGTCTGAGGTTAGTTAGTCTGAGGTTAGTCTGAGGTTAGTCTGAGGTTAGTTAGTCTGAGGTTAGTCTGAGGTTAGTCTGAGGTTAGTTAGTCTGAGGTTAGTTAGTCTGAGGTTAGTTAGTCTGAGGTTAGTAAGTCTGAGGTTAGTCTGAGGTTAGTTAGTCTGAGGTTAGTCTGAGGTTAGTCTGAGGTTAGTTAGTCTGAGGTTAGTCTGAGGTTAGTCTGAGGTTAGTTAGTCTGAGGTTAGTTAGTCTGAGGTTAGTTAGTCTGAGGTTAGTAAGTCTGAGGTTAGTAAGTCTGAGGTTAGTCTGAGGTTAGTTAGTCTGAGGTTAGTCTGAGGTTAGTCTGAGGTTAGTTAGTCTGAGGTTAGTTAGTCTGAGGTTAGTTAGTCTGAGGTTAGTAAGTCTGAGGTTAGTCTGAGGTTAGTTAGTCTGAGGTTAGTCTGAGGTTAGTTAGTCTGAGGTTAGTCTGAGGTTAGTCTGAGGTTAGTCTGAGGTTAGTCTGAGGTTAGTCTGAGGTTAGTTAGTCTGAGGTTAGTCTGAGGTTAGTCTGAGGTTAGTCTGAGGTTAGTCTGAGGTTAGTTAGTCTGAGGTTAGTCTGAGGTTAGTTAGTCTGAGGTTAGTTAGTCTGAGGTTAGTCTGAGGTTAGTCTGAGGTTAGTTAGTCTGAGGTTAGTCTGAGGTTAGTCTGAGGTTAGTTAGTCTGAGGTTAGTTAGTCTGAGGTTAGTTAGTCTGAGGTTAGTCTGAGGTTAGTTAGTCTGAGGTTAGTTAGTCTGAGGTTAGTCTGAGGTTAGTCTGAGGTTAGTTAGTCTGAGGTTAGTCTGAGGTTAGTTAGTCTGAGGTTAGTTAGTCTGAGGTTAGTTAGTCTGAGGTTAGTCTGAGGTTAGTCTGAGGTTAGTTAGTCTGAGGTTAGTCTGAGGTTAGTTAGTCTGAGGTTAGTCTGAGGTTAGTCTGAGGTTAGTTAGTCTGAGGTTAGTCTGAGGTTAGTAAGTCTGAGGTTAGTCTGAGGTTAGTAAGTCTGAGGTTAGTCTGAGGTTAGTCTGAGGTTAGTTAGTCTGAGGTTAGTAAGTCTGAGGTTAGTCTGAGGTTAGTTAGTCTGAGGTTAGTAAGTCTGAGGTTAGTCTGAGGTTAGTTAGTCTGAGGTTAGTTAGTCTGAGGTTAGTCTGAGGTTAGTCTGAGGTTAGTCTGAGGTTAGTCTGAGGTTAGTTAGTCTGAGGTTAGTCTGAGGTTAGTCTGAGGTTAGTCTGAGGTTAGTTAGTCTGAGGTTAGTAAGTCTGAGGTTAGTCTGAGGTTAGTCTGAGGTTAGTTAGTCTGAGGTTAGTCTGAGGTTAGTCTGAGGTTAGTCTGAGGTTAGTCTGAGGTTAGTAAGTCTGAGGTTAGTTAGTCTGAGGTTAGTTAGTCTGAGGTTAGTTAGTCTGAGGTTAGTCTGAGGTTAGTCTGAGGTTAGTTAGTCTGAGGTTAGTAAGTCTGAGGTTAGTCTGAGGTTAGTCTGAGGTTAGTCTGAGGTTAGTCTGAGGTTAGTTAGTCTGAGGTTAGTTAGTCTGAGGTTAGTTAGTCTGAGGTTAGTTAGTCTGAGGTTAGTCTGAGGTTAGTTAGTCTGAGGTTAGTTAGTCTGAGGTTAGTTAGTCTGAGGTTAGTTAGTCTGAGGTTAGTAAGTCTGAGGTTAGTTAGTCTGAGGTTAGTCTGAGGTTAGTCTGAGGTTAGTTAGTCTGAGGTTAGTCTGAGGTTAGTTAGTCTGAGGTTAGTCTGAGGTTAGTTAGTCTGAGGTTAGTTAGTCTGAGGTTAGTTAGTCTGAGGTTAGTCTGAGGTTAGTCTGAGGTTAGTTAGTCTGAGGTTAGTCTGAGGTTAGTTAGTCTGAGGTTAGTCTGAGGTTAGTTAGTCTGAGGTTAGTTAGTCTGAGGTTAGTCTGAGGTTAGTTAGTCTGAGGTTAGTTAGTCTGAGGTTAGTTAGTCTGAGGTTAGTCTGAGGTTAGTTAGTCTGAGGTTAGTCTGAGGTTAGTAAGTCTGAGGTTAGTCTGAGGTTAGTTAGTCTGAGGTTAGTCTGAGGTTAGTTAGTCTGAGGTTAGTTAGTCTGAGGTTAGTTAGTCTGAGGTTAGTCTGAGGTTAGTTAGTCTGAGGTTAGTCTGAGGTTAGTCTGAGGTTAGTCTGAGGTTAGTTAGTCTGAGGTTAGTCTGAGGTTAGTCTGAGGTTAGTAAGTCTGAGGTTAGTTAGTCTGAGGTTAGTCTGAGGTTAGTCTGAGGTTAGTCTGAGGTTAGTCTGAGGTTAGTCTGAGGTTAGTCTGAGGTTAGTCTGAGGTTAGTTAGTCTGAGGTTAGTCTGAGGTTAGTCTGAGGTTAGTCTGAGGTTAGTTAGTCTGAGGTTAGTCTGAGGTTAGTTAGTCTGAGGTTAGTCTGAGGTTAGTCTGAGGTTAGTTAGTCTGAGGTTAGTTAGTCTGAGGTTAGTTAGTCTGAGGTTAGTTAGTCTGAGGTTAGTTAGTCTGAGGTTAGTCTGAGGTTAGTTAGTCTGAGGTTAGTCTGAGGTTAGTTAGTCTGAGGTTAGTCTGAGGTTAGTCTGAGGTTAGTTAGTCTGAGGTTAGTTAGTCTGAGGTTAGTTAGTCTGAGGTTAGTTAGTCTGAGGTTAGTTAGTCTGAGGTTAGTCTGAGGTTAGTTAGTCTGAGGTTAGTCTGAGGTTAGTTAGTCTGAGGTTAGTCTGAGGTTAGTCTGAGGTTAGTTAGTCTGAGGTTAGTCTGAGGTTAGTCTGAGGTTAGTTAGTCTGAGGTTAGTCTGAGGTTAGTCTGAGGTTAGTTAGTCTGAGGTTAGTTAGTCTGAGGTTAGTCTGAGGTTAGTCTGAGGTTAGTTAGTCTGAGGTTAGTCTGAGGTTAGTTAGTCTGAGGTTAGTTAGTCTGAGGTTAGTTAGTCTGAGGTTAGTTAGTCTGAGGTTAGTCTGAGGTTAGTTAGTCTGAGGTTAGTTAGTCTGAGGTTAGTTAGTCTGAGGTTAGTTAGTCTGAGGTTAGTTAGTCTGAGGTTAGTCTGAGGTTAGTCTGAGGTTAGTTAGTCTGAGGTTAGTCTGAGGTTAGTTAGTCTGAGGTTAGTAAGTCTGAGGTTAGTCTGAGGTTAGTAAGTCTGAGGTTAGTCTGAGGTTAGTTAGTCTGAGGTTAGTCTGAGGTTAGTTAGTCTGAGGTTAGTAAGTCTGAGGTTAGTCTGAGGTTAGTAAGTCTGAGGTTAGTCTGAGGTTAGTTAGTCTGAGGTTAGTCTGAGGTTAGTTAGTCTGAGGTTAGTAAGTCTGAGGTTAGTCTGAGGTTAGTAAGTCTGAGGTTAGTCTGAGGTTAGTTAGTCTGAGGTTAGTAAGTCTGAGGTTAGTAAGTCTGAGGTTAGTCTGAGGTTAGTTAGTCTGAGGTAGGGCTGCATGTTATCGATTAATCAGCCGATTATTTTTAACGACTGGCTGTGAATGGTGAATGAAGCTAAAGTGTTGCGGCTCGAGGACATGGAGTGTTTTTGGAGGCGCCTCGTGCCAATTCTGATTTCTGATTGGACGAGACATGGACAGATATTTATGAAATTTGACAAAACACTGCATTACCTACTTAAAAAACAAAGTAGGTTTCCATCAAAAATAAAAATGCTCTATTTAAAGGAACAGGCCAGCGTTTTTCCACACTGAGATATGTTCTTACCTGAGCTGTGACGAGTTCTTTAGGACCTGTCTGATCTTCAGTCACGTAAACACAGCGCAGACGGCGTTAGCATTTAGCCTCTCCCTCTCTCCTCTATAGCTCCAAAACAGGTCAAGATAGAAGCTACCAAGCTCTTCCACGTTTTCACTATTTAAATATGGTTACGTGAAGTGTTCCACTACAAAGTATAATTACACACAATTAAACAATGTGGATTTTCTAAGCGGATAAAAGGGGGAACTATATTGTAAGGCGTAATAATACCAGGAGTAGTTTGGCATCCGCGCAGTAAAGTGAAGATTACTGCGCGGATTTGTGGAGAGGGAGAGGCAAAATGCTAACGCCGTCTGCGCTGTGTTTACGTGACTGAAGATCAGACAGGTCCTAAAGAACTCGTCTTAGCTCAGGTAAGAACATATCTCAGCAGGGGCGGCCATATGTCCATCCTGGAAGAGCACAGAAGGGCCACTGGCTCTAGGGCCACCGGTCTGGCCTCTCACTTTACCTCACCCTTACCCCCGGTCGCAACCGAGCTTTACCCAAATCTAAAAGCTTAAAAAGCAACAAAAAAGTGACAAAAACACAACAAAATGTGATGAAAACGTGATGACAAAGCAATGAAAAAAGCGATGAAAAAAGCGATGAAAAAACAACAATAACATGAAACACCCCCCCCCCCGAAAAACCAGAGACGAAAACACAACGAAAAAGTGACGAAAACAGGCCAAAAAGCCACAAAAAAGTAATGAAAAAGCAACAAAAACATGACAAAAAAGCAGCGACAACGTGACAAAAAGTTCCCATCACTTTTCTAGATTTTAGCTTTCAAATGAGGCGTTACAGTGTTACAGCCTTTTGATTTGGGCAAAGCCGAACTGGAGAAAATGCTCTCGGTTAAGGCGGAGGGTAAGAGGTTAACATATGTATTTGTCACATTTACGCTAATTTGGGCCGGGCTGACCAGAGTCCAGGGCTGGTTTTCAGTCCCAGTCCGGCCCTGTATCTCAGTATGTAAAAACAGTGGCCTGTTCCTTTAAGTCTGTGTTTACTAGAAAACGATTAATCGATGACTAAAATAGGATAATAACTTTTTCAATAACCGATTAGTTGTTTCAGAGTCTGAGGAGAACTGAGTCAGTCACAGTAAAAAAAATAATAATTTGACCTGTTTTTCAGCAATAACAATATCTGTAATAAAACTGTTTCTTGTGTGACTTCAGGTGAAAGTGCTCAAGTATTTAAGCTCAAATACTAGAACAGTCGTTTACCTTTTCCAGGAAAGTCCCACTGAGATTAGGAATTCCTTTTCCATGGGAGTCCCGGCCCCAGAGGGAAACCTATTGTACATATTTTTGGCGGAGCACCCAGGTTAAACCCACGCAGACACGGGGAGAACATGCAAACTCCTCACAGAGAGGCCCAGGTGGGAATCGAACTCGGGACAGTCTTGCCGTGAAGCGTGAGCTCTAAATAAGTGAGTGCATTATTAGGCTTTTAAAAAGAACAAAACACACGGTCCATTTACTTTTCACACTGGAGCCTTTATAGAAATGATACTGATTTGAAGAGGTACATTTCATTTCTGTGGTTGGGAATCACTGCGGTGTGCCCCAGGGCTCGGTTCTGGGGCCTCTCCTATTTTTTGTTGCATAATCCAGAAATTCAGTGATGTTTTCCCGTTTTTACCGTGACTTTACTGTACAAATAGAGTTTACTTACTTCCGTCACTGAGCACCTCTGGTTTGAACGAATTCCATACAATGTTTGACAAATCATTTAAAATATACCACACAAAATACAACTTTATTCAATCCACAAACTGTATAAAAGAGGGGGTGTTCTGCTTTTGTCAGTCCCACAGCACCAGTCTATATCACACTACAATGATGACAAACCTTCTGTTGGTCTGTAAATGCAGTAAATTAGAATAACTGCCTTGTGTAAAATGTCTCTCTCAAAATGGCTGTAGTGAATGTCTTGAAAATGGAAAAAAAATATGGAAAATTATGGAAATGTGACAAAAAAGTGAGAAAATATTGATGAAAAAATGAAAAAATGTGACAAAAAAAGACAAAAATGTGACCAAAAAAATGACAAAATGTAACAAAAAAATGATAAAAATGTGACAAAAAGTGACACAAAAAATGACAAAAATGTGACAAAAAAATGATAAAAATGTGACAAAAAAATGACAAAATGTAACAAAAAAATGATAAAAATGTGACAAAAAGTGACACAAAAAATGACAAAAATGTGACAAAAAAAAGACCAAAAAATGACAAAATGCGACAAAAATGTGATGAAAATTGACAAAAAAAATGGACAAAAAAGTTACAAAAATGAGTTGAATACCCAACAAAAAATGATGGAAAAAAAAGATCTGATGACGTGAGGAAAATGATCCTCTCGGTTTAGGCGGGAGTTAAGAGGTTAAAGAGGGGGTATTCTGCTTTTGTCAGTCCCACAGCACCAGTCTATATCACACTACAATGATGACAAACCTTCTGTTGGTCTGTAAATGCAGTAAATTAGAATAACTGCCTTGTATAAAATGTCTCTCTCAAAATGGCTGTAGTGAATGTCTTGAAATAGGCCTCTGTCTCTTTAAGAACCTCTGAGCCTTTAGACACGCCCCCTCCACACGCTGTCTGTGGCATCAGTGGGGAGGGGGTTCTGCTGAGGAGCAGTGGTTGGTTACTCGGCTGGTGACCAAAGCTCGGAGGCGTCTCCAGGAGGTGGGGGCGTTCCTAGGAGGACTCAGGCAAACCTATCCCTAAAATGGCCGCCGTCAGAGTTTTTACAGATTACTCAGAAATACGTGAATGTGCCAAGGCAACACTTCAGCCATGTTTTTAATGAGGGAGTGACAGAATAACAGGATGGAAAGCTTGAAAAAGTCCATTTTGCATAACACCCCCCCTTTAAGTTTAATTCTACCAGTGATTTTGAACATTGTCATTCCTTCTTTTTGCAGTCTTCATTGTCTGCATGTTCTTCTTCTTGGCAGAGCAGTCCCAAACACAGACGAGGAGTCCAGAGCGAGCGACGGCGCGGCTACAGCCAGTCATTCACGCTCGCGTTCAGCATGACCCGGGAATCGAACCCCAGGCCGTCCTGCTGCGAGGCGCTCTGGGAAGAGAAGGGCGTTTGCGAATCCCCGTCCTCCGTTTGAGCGGCGCCTTGACGTCTTTTCTTCCTGGGGCATCGCTCTATGTGCCGCCTCAGATACCGCACGCAGTTGAACACTTTCCCGCACTTGGAGCAGCTGAAAGACTTGGCGTCGTGGCTTTTCCGGTGGGAGATCATCTCAATCTTATGCGCAAAGTCCTTCTTACAAACCCGACACCTGAAGGGCTTCTCTTTCCGGTGAACCGCCAGGTCGTGCTGGAAGTAATTCTGCTGAAACCGGAAGCTCAGGCCGCAGGTTTTGCAGATGTAAGGCTTTTCCCCCGTGTGGATTCGCATGTGTGCCTTCAGGATGCGCTTCTGAGGGAAACTTTTACTACAAACTGCGCAGCTGAATGGTTTGTCTTTCCCATCGCTGAAAGCTTCACTGTGACTGTACGTCGGGAGCTGTTCTCTCTGAAAAGACACGCTTTCCTCTGAAAATCCCTGATGATGCTGAGTATATCCGCTCAAACTATCCTTCCCGAAGTTCATGTGATTCATCGTGTCTGTCTGTCCATCCGAATGTCTCTTCATCTTACTCAAAGGTTCCCAGTTGTCGGAATCGTCAGTGTCTGAGTAGCTGCAGGGTTCGTATTCTTTAATATTTAAATCCAAGCTGCAGCCGGGCTCCTCTCCCTCAAACTGCTCTGCGACAGGGGCCCGTCTGTTCTCCTCGGCAGGTTCTTGTTGAAGGAAAGTGCATTTGTTGGCATTATCTTCATACTTTACGGATATGGAAGGGAACTGCACCTCCAGAGGCATTTCTTTCTCTTCGTATTTTATGCGTTCGAGACCAGCGTCGACTTCTGTTTGCACCAGAAGAGCCTGGACGTCTGCGGGACACGGTACAGAAGAAGCACAGTTATTAGTAAAGACATGTATTTGTATGGGTTTTGTTCAAGTTGAAATTCTATGATGGTGATAGTCAAAATTATCGTATCAACCTGGCCAAGTATCCAGGCCCGGTCAGAACTGTATTGAGTTTTTTTGTACTTTTTGCTAATTGTGTCTCCACAGCTGTCACTAGACCACATTAAGGTCAGTCTAGGACACACCGACATAACAAAGTATGATATTTCCGTACTATATGACGGGCCCCCTGATGCTTGTATGCTCATCAATATGAATTTTGTCTTATGGATGTCAGATTTATACATATAGTAGATAGAAATTGTAAATACATGTAAACAAATTTCCATTTAACTTTTTTTATTAGGTCAAGAAAAATATATGTTTGTAAAGGACGACACAACAAACAATGAAAACCAATAAAACAAAATCCAACCAATTAAAGGAATAGGCCAGCGTTTTTACATGCTGAGATATGTTCTTACCTAACCTTAGTCGTGTTAATATATCCCCGTCTGGTCTTTGTCCGTGCGCTCTGTCAGGCAAACGGAGCACATAAATAAGCAGATAAAAAGGGGGACTATATTGTGAGGCGTAATGATACAGGAGTAAAACGTCCGCGCAGTAACTCCTAAAGGTTATTGACGGAAGTGAGCGGGGGAAGTCTTTAGGAGTTACTGCGCGGACGTTTTACTCCTCGTATCATTACGCCTCACAATATAGTTCCCCTTTTTATCTGCTTATAAAATCGACATGTTACGTTTCTGTGTAAATATACTTCGCATGAAAACACTTCACGTAACTTTATTTAAATAGGGAACACGTGGAAGAGCTTGGCAGCTTCTATCGTGAGCTTTTTTGGAGCTATGTGTCATGTGGGAGAGGCTGCGTATGTGTGAGCGCACGGACAAAGACCAGACGGGGATATATTAACTCGACTAAGGTTAGGTAAGAACATATCTCAGTATGTAAAAACGCTGGCCTATTCCTTTAAAGAAGATAGAATATATAGATAGAATAAAGAATCAGCACACCAAGAATTATTATTAACTCCAACATGCATCATGTGACTGCCTTGTAACATCACGTTTTTGGTGTGAGTAAATATTAACCTCTTAAACAGAGCGCATTTTTTACTGTTCGCCTTTACCCAAATCTTTTTTTTTTTTTTCCAAAACTAAAGACAAGGGAAAAAGAATACAGGTACAATCTCCTTAAATCACACACAGAACAAAACAAAAGCACACCAACCAACCAGCGAACTAAAAGCATGTCCAAAACATACACAAGAAAAAAATGTAAAGAAAAATGTACGGTGTCCCCACTTTGACAAACAAAACAGGTAATATAGGAGAAAAAAATAATTAAATCCTTTACCTAAATCTAAAGGCTTCTCAACATTTGTCACGTTGTCGCTTTTATGTCATGTTTTCGTCTTGTTTTGGTCGATTTTGTTCGTGGCTTTTTTGTTGCTTTTTAATTGTTTTTTTCATCGTGTTTTCGTCACTTTTGTGTTCCGTTTTCATGCTCGTTTCAGTCGCTATTTCGATGCTTTTTTTTTTAGATTTAGGTGAAGCCGAACTGGAGAAAACGTGCTCGGTTCAGGTGGGGTTTAACATTTGAGAGATAATTATGCAGCTGTGTGAACTTTTGTTTTGCCACTGCTTAGACAGGGATGCGTGCGGTTGTTTTGTTTGATCGTGCTACATTACTGGGCCCATCATCCACATGAAACAAAAACTGTCAGAAAGTTCCAAGTCTTCTCTGCCAGCACATATAAATTATTTTCTCATAATGATCTCAGAAAGTGGCAACAATGTTCAAAAATATGACTTTTCAGACACTAAACCTGTAGCAGACCAGTGTATCTCAAGCCGTCAAGTCTTATAACAATGTGAGTTTTATGTTTTTGTCCTCTTTGCAGACAATCCTCATTTATTTTGAAACCACTTTACTCATTGTTTAGTCCAGGGGTCGGCAAGTTTGCGTCACGGAGGCCGATTTTCACCATAGCCAAAACACAGAGGCCGAACCTCACCATGGTCGCCTAAAGTTAACAACCATCTTGTGCAAATGCCAGTGTTTTACATCAGTGGTTCTAAAGTGGTCCGGCTCCGAGACCCGCCATTACCTTAATGACGAGCTGCGACCCAAATAAAACTGTACTTTGTCATATATTGTATAAAATATTGTATTTACCACATGTTTTTATTGAACAAGCCGTAGATTTGCTTTTAAAACTGAAAATTATGATAAAAATAACCCAATAATATTAATTTTAAAAGACTCCAGTGTGTTTCCGTGTAGTTTCAGATGGAAAAAGTGTTTCCTGTAGGCTCGCGATCCACTATTGAGTATCGACCCACCAGTTGAGACCCACTGTTTTACATTATATATGACCAAGTGGGATGTTCTGCGTGGACCTTTAAAAATACACTATAAAAATATACTTTCTCACATTTTTAGAGTACTTTAACAAATATTTGATCCCTTATTTGCATAATAATATTTCTCCAAATCAGTGTTAATTCCGTCGACTAAAATATTTAGTCTTAATTTTAGTCAAAGTGATATTTTTGTGACTAAAATTGTACTAAAACTAAATTAAAAGTTTCTCATGAGACTAAAACTGTGACTAAAATGTCCAGATATTTGAGTCGACTAAAATAAGACTAAATAAAAATGAAAAGGAGAGACTAAAATCATCCAAACTTGTATTGAGCGTCTGAAAGAACCTCAGATCATGTAAATTCTCTGTTAAAGGATCAGCTCTGAGCTTTGTTCATGTGGAGCAGAAACATGAAGCAGAGGAACAACATTAAATATGATTAGAATCAATATTATCAATGCAAAGTCCACTAAATTCGTCTTAAATTTAGTCGACTAAAACTAGACTAAAATTGAAACGATTTTTTTGACTAGAGCTCGACTAAAATGAACTTACATTTTAGTCAAAAGACTAAAACTAAATTAAAATAAATGTGTCAAAATTAACACTGCTCCAAATCACATTGGGGGCCAGAGGTTCTGTGCTGGAGGGCCAGATGTGGCCCCCGGGCCTGACGTTGCCGACCCCTGGTTTAGCCCAACTTAGACAAACAGGAGGTGGGGGTTAAACACTTTCTTTGGTAATACTTAAATACAAAGGGGGCAAACGCCGATGTTCCATTATTAGAGCCTCTCTGTAGGGTTGTTTACATCAGGGGGTTGTTTTAGATTATGGATTATGGTTCTGCGCTCACATTAGCCCACATCCCTCACACATAAATCATTTTCATCATTTTAATTCAGTGTTACATTCAGGCACGGTTTTAAAACGACGCCCAGGCGCGTGTAGAGCCCTCACCTTCCTTCGGTAACTCCACTCTCGGCTCCTGCAGGATTTTCGTCCGCAGAACCTCCTCCTCGTATTCCGCAAAAGTTCGTTCAAAAAGCGCAAAAATCTCATCCGCCGCCGCTGCGAGTCTCTCCGCCACCAGATCCCGCAGCGCCAGGTTTCTGTACGACATGTTTACTGTTTGTTTAGTGGGTTTAGCTCAGGCGTTAGCTTCACCAGGCTAGCCGCTGTGCTAGCATGACAAACACCGGAACAACAACAAACGCCCACTTCCGGTGAGAAAGGCGACTGTAAAAAAGGAATATTATTTTTTATTATTATTGTGGTTTTATTATTTGTTGCGCAACATGTAAGTATTTTAACATGATGCTAACGTTGATTATTAAAAAATATTAACTTTTCTTGTTTGTTTTGGGGATAGAGTTCCGTATATGGATTGAGTTCATTTGCCTAAATGCCGCCTCCTGCTGTACTACTACTACTACTACTACTACTACTACTACTACTACTACTACTACTACTACTACTACTACTACTACTACTACCAATACTACTACTACTACCAATACTACAACTACTACTACTACTACTACTACTACCACTACTACTACTACTACTACTACCAATACTACTACTACTACTACTACTACTACTACTACCACTACTACTACTACTACTACTACTACTACTACTACTACTACTACTACTACTACTACTACTACTACTACTACCACTACCAATACTACTACTACTACTACTACTACCAATACTACTACTACTACTACTACTACTACTACTACCAATACTACTACTACTACTACTACTACTAAGTACC